>NC_090649.1:383983465-384196523 GCF_040937935.1 Hyperolius riggenbachi | reverse complement strand
CCGCTAGTGGCAGTGTCCGGTGCCATGCATCGCCACCTATGTACAGACTGCCAACATGCCCTTCAACGTCAGCTGCTGATGCCACCATAGTGCCATCACCCCAGGGGAGCTCAGCGGTTTGGTAATTTTTTAATGTGTCTGCCTCAGAGCAATGCCATATGTTCTCTCTGCCTCCAAAAATGGAGCTGTGGAAAGGCCAACACCCACGTAGGGACAAGTGTCTTATGAAGGCACATGGAGAAAAGGCACAAACTGCAATGGGAAGAGCACCTGAGCAAAATCAGCACACAAGATTTTTTCATCCCTCAGGTGCACCATCTTCAGTTGCTTTCTCCCTTGCACCTTCACAGCCACCCTCCTCCGCGGTTCCTGCTCCTCTGCCCACAGCAGCCAGGTGTCTGTGAAGGAAATATTTGAGCGGAAGAAGCCAATTTCTGCCAGTCACCCCCTTGCCCGGCGTCTGACAGCTGGCTTGGCGGACCTGTTAGCTCGCCAGCTGTTACCATACCAGCTGGTGGACTCTGAGGTCTTCCGTAAATTTGTGGCCATTGGGACACCGCAGTGGAAGATGCCTGGCCACATTTCTCTAAAAAGGCAATACCCAAACTATACCGTGAAGTTGAGAGGCAAGCGGTGTCATCTCTGGCACACAGCATTGGGTCAAGGGTCCACCTGACCACGGATGCCTGGTCTGCCAAGCATGGTCAGGGCAGGTACATTACTTACACAGCCCATTGGGTCAACCTGGTGACCGATGGCAAGCAGAGAGTACATGGCTGTGCAGCGGACAAACTTGTGACACCTCCACGGCTTGCAGGCAGGCCTCCTGCCACCTCCTCCTCTCCTCCTGCTACATCCTCTTCGCTGTCGTCGTCCTCCTCCTCCTTCTCGTCTGAGTGGCAGTTCAACTCTACTGGTGCTGCGATCTCCTCTCCAGCTACACAGCCCCAGCTCCCCAGGGCCTATGCTGCATGCCAGGTGCGATGGTGTCACGCCATCTTAGACATGTTTTGCCTCAAAGCGGAGAGTCACACTGGACCAGCTCTCCTGGCTGCTCTTAACAAACAGGAGGTGGATCAGTGGCTGACCCCACACCAGCTGGAGATCGGCAACGTGGTGTGTGACAACGGCAGCAATCTCCTTTCTGCTTTGAATTTGGGAAAGCTGACAAATGTACCCTGCATGGCACATGTGCTCAATCGAGTCATTCAAAGATTTTTGTCAAAGTACCCAGGCTTAGAGGACATCCTGAAGCAGGCCAGGAAGTTGTGTGGGCATTTCAGGTGGTCTTACACGGCCATGGCACACTTTGCTGAGATTCAGTGGAGAAACAATTTGCCGGTGATAGCCCAACTCGCTGTAATTTGACCCTCCTTATATTCGCTCGCCTGCTAGAACAGGAGAAAGCAGTCACCCAGTACCTGTACAATTACAGTAGAAGGACACAATCTGGAGAGATGGGGATGTTCTGGCCCAACAACTGGACACTGATGCGAAATGCATGCAGGCTCATGCGGCCGTTGAGGAGGTGACCAACCTGGTGAGTCGCAGTGAAGGCACCATCAGCGACTTGATCCCGTACGCTTACTTCCTGGAGCGTGCTGTGCGTAGAGTGGTGGATCAAGCTGTGGAGGAGTGTGAAGAGGAACAGTTATGGGAGGAAGCGCTGTGGGATCAATTCGCATCAGAACCAGATGTTTCCTCAACACCTGCTGCAGCACAGAGGGGGAGGAAGAGGAAGAGTCGTCTGGGGAAGAGGAGTCAGACTCGGATGATGAAGAAAGTGTTTCTTTGGAGGAGGAGGCGGCTGCAGGTGGCTGGTCAGGGACCCCCCCCTTCTGTGCGGGGGGGTGTCCCCTTCTGTGCGGGTGGGCTGTGGGTGGCTCTTCCCTCTTCCTCCCTCCTGATCCCACGTGCATCCCCTCATACCCCCCCCCCTCCCCTGATCTCCTAGCCACCCCGGGATCCACCCCTACACTACTCACCCGAGGGCTGTCTCCTGCACCGGCCACGATTGGCACCATCCTCCTCCATCGCTGAAGTTTCGTGTTCTGTGTAAGTACATTACAAGACTTGGTGATGTCAAGGGAGGAAGAGGGAAGAGCCACCCACAGCCCGCCCGCACAGAAGGGGGAATCCTCGACCAGTCACCAGCCCACATAGAAGGGGGATCCCCCCCCCTGCACAGAAGGGAGACACCCGGCCACCCCCTCCGCTCAGAAGGGGGAATCCCTGCCCGCACATTCTCTGCCCGCCAGCTGCACAGGGATTCCCCAGAGTAGCAGGATGCTTGTTCTGCATACTAGGGGTAGCACAGATCACTACCCACAGCGTGCTGACAGGCATCCAGCTACTCTGGGGAATCCCTCTGATGGGGGAAAAGTGGAGCCGGGGCAGAGAAACAGGAAATCTCCCTGGCAGTATTGACGAGCCTAGCTCGTCATTACCACTTTCAGCATGTTTCTGCTGGACGAGCCAGGCTCGTCATTACCGCCAGGGTGATTAAAGCACTGGGCTTGAAAACCGACATGGCCTGCACTCTGGCCATGGTGCGCACCAGTCCAGCACGGCCATCACTACACAAACAGCTGTTTGCGGAGCGTTACACTGAGTTTGGTATGTCAGTGTGAAGCAGTACTCTAATAACACTACCTGATTGATGTATACACAAGCAAGATGTTTTAAAACACTTTAGGCCTGTAGTGTGGTTCATGGTCTAGAGGGTAAGACAGATACCTACTACCCACTGTGTCCTGGGTTCAAATCCCAGCTATGGAATATAAGCATGCTTTTCAAAAAGTACAAATCCTTAATCATGCTACTTTTTCTATTGAATTGATCATAATGGTAGTATGGTTTATGCTAGGCCAGCTTTAGCATGTAGTGTGGTTCATGGTCTAGAGGGTAAGACAGATACCTACTACACATTGCATCCTGGGTTCAAATCCCAGCTATGGTATATAAACTGTCTTGAAAATCTGCAATTCCCTACTTGATATAAGAGGATGGATGGATGGATGGAGCCTAAGGTAAGCCCGGAAATCGTAGGAGAAAAATAAATGTATTAAGAAAAGTGGACCTGAACCCTTGCACAGGTCAGAAGGAAAAAGAGAGGGAGAGAGAGAGAGAGAGAGAGGGGGGGGAGAGAGAGAGAGAGAGAGAGAGAGAGGGGGGGGGGAGAGAGAGAGAGAGGGGGGGGGAGAGAGAGAGAGAGAGAGAGAGAGGGGGGGGGGAGAGAGAGAGAGGGAGAGAGAGAGAGAGGGAAGAGAGGGAAGAGAGGGAAGAGAGGGAAGAGAGGGAAGAGAGGGAAGAGAGGGAAGAGAGGGAGAGAGGGAGGAGAGGGGGAGAGGGGGAGAGAGAGGGGGAGAGAGAGGGGGAGAGAGAGGGGGAGAGGGGGAGAGGGGGAGAGAGAGGGAGGGGGAGAGGGGGAGAGGGGGAGAGAGAGAGAGGGGGAGAGAGAGAGAGAGAGAGGGGGAGAGAGAGAGAGAGAGAGAGAGAGAGAGAGAGAGAGAGAGAGAGAGAGAGAGAGAGAGAGAGAGAGAGAGAGAGAGATTTTTTTGGGGTGTTATTCCGGAAAGTTCCGTCGGAGGTATAGGAATTCCGTTCCGGCCACCGGAATCGGAATTAGCTAATTCCGGCCGGAATCACGGAATTAATAATCAATCAAATAATTTAATCAAAGGAAGTATATCATATTCTCTATTCATGCCCTTTGGTTCAAGCGTATCCAGTCTGCGAATCCAGATTGCTTCCTTGTATAGGAGCTTTTTTACCCTATCTCCCCCTTCCCTAAGGGGGGCGCTCGTTCCAAAATCTGGGAGCGCAGCTGGCTAACATTATGTCGGGCCTGCATAATGTGTGAAGATACAGCCAATTCTTTATTACCAGTTCTAATGGCACTCTTATGAGATGACAGCCTGACCTTCATGGCTTTAGTTTGACCTATGTATAATTTGCCGCAAGGGCATTTAAGGGCATATACCACATATTTAGAATTACAATCAAATTGGCCATGTATTTTGTATTTAAACCCTGTGTATGGATGACACATCTCTTTAGTTCTAATCACACTGCTACAGTGTACACAATTAAGGCAGGGATATGTACCATCTGAGTACCTGATCTGCTGCATGCTTGTTCAGGGTCTATGGATATAAGTATTAGAGACAAAGGATCAGGAGGACGGCCAGGCAACTGTTATTGTTTAAAAGGAAATAAATATGGCAGCCTTCATATCCCTCTCGCCTCAAGTTCCCTTTCGTATTGTCTCTGGTCCAAAATAATATACCGGTACAGTGTTACCCATAATTATTCATACCCCTGGCAAATTTTGACGTAAAGTTACTTTTATTCAACCAGCAAGTACTTTTTTGACGGGAAAGGACATGGGTACCTCCCAAAAGATAAGATGACGTACAAGAGGCATAATTGTGGAGAAAAAACATTTCAGCTTTTATTTACATCTGAGCAAAAATGTTTCAGTCAAAAATGATTCATACCCTTCACAAACTGTCACAGTCTGTGGGAAAATCCAAGGTTCTATACCATTCCAAATAGTCCAAGCTGTTTTAATGCATCCTAGTTATCCTGATAAATTGGGAACAGCTGTTTTAATCAACTCAACAGGTGAAAAACAGCAGCTCTCTGCAGCTGGTTTGTGGACAGTCATGGCTAAGACAAAGGAGCTCAGTGAGGACCTGCGGCTGCGCATTGTGGCAGCTCACAAGTCAGGAAAGGGCTACAAGGACATTTCTAAATGTTTTTAAGTTCCAGCGGCTACAATGCAAAGTATTATTAAAAATCTTCTGCACTGTGGAAAATCTCAGAGGATGTGGTCACTGGTCAGAAGTAAAAAGTGACACCTGTGCTGGCCAGGAGGATAGTGACAGAGGTGAAAAAGAACCCGAGGATCACCACCAAGGCCATCCTGGTGAATCTAGGCTCTGCTGGTGGCAATGTCTCAGGCAGACAAAAAAAATTGATATCCTTCTCAGTTTAGGTTTCCTTTAAGAATAGGGCATGGAATTTGGGCGGGAACTTTGCTAGCTGGAGGTGAATGGAGACCATTGATGGACATTAGGGGGAAGCAGGAAATTTGGGCGCATGAGGCAAGTGGACAAAAACGGCACCGCCATTGACTCATGTTAAATATCATTTGACAGGAGCCCAATGGGAAATTTGGGCACCCGGTGAATAATAACATTTACAATGGGTGCCTAGTGAATAACAACACTTCCAATGGGCACCCAGTGAATAATATTAATAATGATTAAAAACCTCCTTACTACACAATAACGTTTACAAACATACTTACAATAGTTGTTTCTATCTACTTAAAGTTTCATAACTAAAACGATATTCTCTGGAAAATACAAATACTCCTCAAATAACTAAATATATTGATTTAAAAATAATTTAACAATATGGGAGTTTTAGGGTCAGGTACTACTAGAGGAGGTTAAGGTTTAGGCAACACCAGGAGGATCTTAGGTCTAGGCTGCTTTCACAGTGGGACGTTACAGGCGCACGTTAGAGCAGCCTGTAATGCAGCCCAACTCACAGTACTGAAAAATCAATGGGCTGTTCACAGTGCCCACATTGCGTTGGAGTACAACGCTGCACGGTAAATAAAAGTGCATCGTGCTGTGTGTTATACCCGTATGTGGCTGCGTTCGGATGTTTGCACATACTCAGTACTGTTTTTTTGTTGTTTTTTTTTAATTTGCCGCATGCGCCGTTTTCGTCTGATAGTATGCCCCAAAAAGTATGCATCACGGACGCATCAAGAGACGCATAACATGGCTCTATATAACATCCAACTTCAAAGCTCACATGCGTTGCGTTAGGGGCACGTTATGCGACCTTAACGTCGCATCTAACGCAACAGCTTAGTGGGAAAGAGCCTTTAAGGTTTAAGGATAGGTAGAGGGAGGGTTCTGTGTTTGAGTTGGGTTAGGTTTAGTTTAGTAAATATTACCAACATTTTACTACATGTTTTACTGCAGGTACTACAAATCTACTTTTTTTCATTATTATAAAGGATATTTTCAGATTTTATTATATGAAGAATCCATAAAAGAAGGCTATACACAATATTTTACAATTATAACACATATATATTACAGCTTTCAGTGCTATAAACAATATTTTCAGATTTTTATAACAAGAAGAAATGATAAAACATGGTTATTGGCAATATCACTAAATTCCGGCTACACCACGTGCCCTTTTTTCCAGGTGCCATTTTTTGATGTACGCCTTTAGGGAGGTTTGCCAGGATCCAGAGCTAATCTTTTTCTAATTTCCTCTAACAAACAATTCAAAAATTAAACACCTCATCAACCGGATGATCTGGCAACTTTAGATTATGCTTTAATTATATCATGGTTGAAATATTAAAATACACACTACCCAGGCTTCCCGAAAAATGACATGTACCACCTACAGATAGTATAGCAAAGCAGCAAGGTTGTTCACAAACCAACTCCAACATTGCAATTTAACACCGATTCTTCGCTCACTCCACTAGTTAGTCATAAAATGGATTAACAGATTGGTTTACGGATCTTCAAATTGGCTACGTTTAAGATTTGTTGCAGCCACAGCATACCTTCTACAACCTCAATTTGAAAGGATCCTAAAATCTAGTCATCCCCAGTCCCCTACAAATCCTTTTGGACCAGAGCTTTCTGTCATTTGGCTCCCACCCTATGAAATTCCTTAACTCACACAGGACCGATGTATCTAATTAGACTGAAAGCCCCCCTGTTTAGTCTGGCATTTACATATATGCTCCTTTTACCTCAGTGACACAATCCATCCTGCCATACATTATTGAACTTGGACCTGCAATGTACTTGTTAGTCCTATAGCGGAAAGTGCTTTACAAATTATCAGTAATACCTGTAATGTATAGTTCTATCAAAGGTGTTGCCTTTTTTTCAGCAGTAGTGGAAATTAGAAAGGGTCCAAACTGTTCACCCGGTGAATAGTTTGTGCAGATATTTTCCGTGATCACAGATTAGCCATTATTCCCAAGCATTTTTTCACTATTCGGCTTCGGTATTCAACGCCATGATCGATTCTGGATCACGGAAATTCTGTGATTACAAATATTCGGAATGCAATCATGGTCGTGATCGAGGGGATCACGGTAAAAATGTATTTGTGATTATCTCCCGCTGACTTTAGCAGAACCTTCTGATTCCCATTGGTCTGTGAACAGACCAATGGGGAGCCTTGGAGCTAAAATTTAAAGATACTTTTTGGCTCTAGCTCTACTAAGTATAGCTAGAGCTGTGCGCATGCGGGGACCGGCAATGTGTGGCGGCAGGTGCGCGGGTCGTCGGAGATCTTCAATCAAGGTCGCAAGTTAGAGGATATTTTGGCGTGGGACCTTTTCCAAGGATATTGGCGTGGGAATATTCTCTTGAAGGTACAGGTAAGTATCTCTGAAGATTTCAAGATAGAGGATCCTGTCGTTGTGGGACATAACAGAGGATATTGTCGTGGGACATTAGCGAGGATATTGGCGTCGGAACATTTTCTTAAAGGTATAGAGAAGTATTTCTGGTTAATGAAGATTAATTTTTTAAAAATTATCGTGTTTTTATTTGTTTTAACCCTTTATGGAAATAGGTAAGGGGTACTTTGTACCCCTATACTCATTTCTCCTGGGAGGAGGGTTGGGCATCTGGGGTTCATTTCTTAAAGGGAAATTGAAGCAAGAGGGATATGGAAGCTGCCATATTTATTTCCTTTTAAGCAATACCAGTTGCCTGGCTATCCTGCTAATCCTCTACCTTTAATACTTTTAGCCAAAAACCCTGAACAAGCATGCAACAGAGCAGGTTTTCATTATTGTCAGATCTGAAAGATTAGCTTCATGCTTCTTTCTGGCATTATTCAGACACTACTGCATCCTAATAGACCAGCAGGACTCGGGAGAAGTAGTATAAATGTGTTTTGGGGTGTATTTTTACACATACCCATGCTGGGTGGGAGAAATACCTCTGTAAATGACAATCTTTTGATTTTTTTACACACAATTGTCCATTTACAGAGTTATTTCTCCCACCCAGCATGGGTATGTGTAAAAATACACCCCAAAACACATTGTACTACTTCTCCCGAGTACGGCGATACCACATGTGTGGCACTTTTTTGCACCCTAACTGTGCTAAGGGGCCCAAAGTCCAATGAGTACCTTTAGGATTTCACAGGTCATTTTGAGAAATTTTGTTTCAAGACTACTCCTCACGGTTTAGGGCCCCTAAAATACCAGGACAGTATAGGAACCCCACAAATGACTCCATTTTAGAAAGAAGACACCCCAAGGTATTCTGTTAGTAGTACGGTGAGTTCATAGAAGATTTTATTTTTTGTCACAAGTTAGCGGAAATTGATTTTTAGTGGGTTTTTTTCACAAAGTGTCATTTTCCGCTAACTTGTGGCAAAAAATTAAATCTTCTATGAACTCACCGTACTACTAACGGAATACCTTGGGGTGTCTTCTTTCTAAAATGGGGTCATTTGTGGGTTTCCTATACTGTCCTGGCATTTTAGGGGCCCTAAACCGTGAGGAGTAGTCTTGAAACGAAATTTCTCAAAATGACCTGTGAAATCCTAAAGGTACTCATTGGACTTTGGGCCCCTTAGCGCAGTTAGGGTGCAAAAAAGTGCCACACATGTGGTATCGCCGTACTCAGGAAAAGTAGTATAATGTGTTTTGGGGTGTATTTTTACACATACCCATGCTGAGTGGGAGAAAGATCTCTGTAAATGGACAATTGTGTGTAAAAAAAATTAAAAAAATTGTCATTTACAGAGATATTTCTCCCACCCAGCATGGGTAAGTGTAAAAATACACCCCAAAACACATTATACTACTTCTCCTGAGTACGGCAATACCACATGTGTGGCACTGTTTTGCAGCCTAACTGCGCTAAGGGGCCCAAAGTCCAATGAGCACCTTTAGGCTTTACAGGGGTGCTTACAAATTTGCACCCCCCAAAATGCGAGGACAGTAAACACACCCCACAAATGACCCCATTTTGGAAAGTAGACACTTCAAGGTATTCAGAGAGGGGCATGGTGAGTCCGTGGCAGATTTCATTTTTTTTTGTCGCAAGTTAGAAGAAATGGAAACTTTTTTTTTTTTTGTCACAAAGTGTCATTTTCCGCTTAATTTGTGACAAAAATTAATATCTTCTATGAACTCACTATGCCTCTCAGTGAATACTTTGGGAGGTCTTCTTTCCAAAATGGGGTCATTTGGGGGGTATTTATACTATCCTGAAATTCTAGCCCCTCATGAAACATGTCAGGTGGTCAGAAAAGTCATAGATGCTTGAAAATGGGAAAATTCACTTTTTGCACCATAGTTTGTAAACGCTATAACTTTTACCCAAACCAATAAATATACACTGAATGGGTTTTTTTTAATCAAAAACATGTTTGTCCACATTTTTCGCGCTGCATGTATACAGAAATTTTACTTTATTTGAAAAATGTCAGCACAGAAAGTTAAAAAAAAATCATTTTTTTGCCAAAATTCATGTCTTTTTTGATGAATATAATAAAAAGTAAAAATCGCAGGAGCCATCAAATAGCACCAAAAGAAAGCTTTATTAGTGACAAGAAAAGGAGCCAAAATTCATTTAGGTGGTAGGTTGTATGAGCGAGCAATAAACCGTGAAAGCTGCAGTGGTCTGAATGGAAAAAAAGTGGCCGGTCCTTAAGGGGGGTAAAGCCCTAGGTCCTCAAGTGGTTAAACAATTATTGCACAATTTCTGTAAATCCAATACACTTCATTTCACCTCCTTAAATATCACTGTGTGTCTCCTATATGATATATTTAACTGACATTTTTTATTGTAACAAGCAACGATTTACACAGGAAAATCATGACAATTCACAAGGTTGCCCAAACTTTCACATCCCACTGCATTTCTCACTTCAGTTGTCCTTTAAAGGGGACTCCCAGTCCCAGATGCCACCATGACCTCCCCCCCCCCCCCCACGGAAGTCGTCGCCCCACCTCATACTGGGGCACCAGAAGTGGGGACGAGCCCTTTGTGGATTGGACAAGGGCTCCGGGGGAGAGGGGAAGGCTTGGCCGCCCCTCTCCACCAGAGCCCCCCCATACTATGGACCATGCGGGCTGGTATAGCTCAGGGTGCAAAGCCCCAGTTGGCCGGGGCTCCGAATTCTGGCTATGCCAGCCTGAATGGGGGACAAGGGGTTACAGAGGCTCTGAAGGGGGGACCCCACATTTATTTTTTTTTAATTTACAACTATCAGCACAAATTTGTTTTTAAATATATATATATATATATATATATATATATATATATATATATATATATATATATATATATATATATATATTGTTTTCCCACTATCTTCCTAACATATCCTGCACATTTGGTGTTGCTAGGATGTAAGGGGCCTTTGCTATTAACCAGCCGGGCGGTATGGACGAGCTCATCAAATAAAAAGCAGCACACGCAGCCGGAACTTTGCCAGCCGCGTGTGCTGCCTGATCGCCGCCGCTCTGCGGCGATCCGCCGCGAGCAGCGGCGAAAGAGGGTCCCCCCAGCCGCCTGAGCCCAGCGTAGCCGGAACAAAAAGTTCCGGCCAGCGCTAAGGGCTGGATCGGAGGCGGCTGACGTCAGGACGTCGGCTGACGTCCATCACGTCACTCCGCTCGTCGCTATGGCGACGATGTAAGCAAAACAAGGAAGGCCGCTCATTGCGGCCTTCCTTGTTTATTCTGGGCGCCGGAGGCGATCGGAAGAACGCCTCCGGAGCGCCCTCTAGTGGGCTTTCATGCAGCCAACTTTCAGTTGGCTGCATGAAATAGTTTTTTTTTTTATTTAAAAAAAAAACCTCCCGCAGCCGCCCTGGCGATCTTAATAGAACGCCAGGGTGGTTAACTGCTGAAGTCGACGGGAATTGTTTCACCTTACCGCATTTAAATGTATACTTTTTTCCTTTGAAATTTTAAACTCGATTTTCTCAAAAACTATAAGGTCTTTTTGAAAAAATGTTTTCCTCTTGTACCCACTGTTCTTAACATATCTGGCAAATTTGGTGTTCCTACCATGTTAGGGGGCTTTGCTATTAAATGCTAAAGTCGGCTGTTTTTGGCGGCTTTTTAATCACAAATACTTTGTTTGAAATTTTAAAAATCAATTTTGTCAAAAACTTAAGTTCTTTTTGAAATTTTTTAAAGTTGTAGCCACATCTCACCTTTATAATACATGCAATTTTGGTGATTGTAGCATGTATGGGGGCTTTGCTATTAGCTAAAACGCTTTTCCATGATTGCGGCCATACATTTCCTTGATTGCCTCATTCACAGGAAAAATCTGGGTCAAATTCGTGAGTCCATTTCGAATCCGGAAATGAATCACGCCATTTCTGGGTTTTTTTCAACGACTGACGAATAGATCGAATCCGTGATTGGGGGTATCCGAGCATCACTACTCCTCACCCCAGAGTCAGCAGACACATGGCAGCCAATCGGCTATCCCTCACACTTGGACTACCATCCCACCTATCAGAAAGCCAGCACTGCAGCCATTTTGCAGATTCTTGCTGCTACCACATAGTTCTGAACAGCTAAGCCCTTCTTAGGGGTGGTAAATTGTTTTTCTTGCTATTGTATTGCTGTTCTGTGTCTAGTGAACAAGTTAGCTGTTGGAGACAGGTCTGCTCGTCCTAATAGTGCACCGACCATAACCCAATAATCCTTTATGACCACCACTGCCGAATCAGTGTTTTTTTGGACACTTAACTGTCATTTAACTATTTCAGCCTGACTGTAGGGGCTGGAAAACCACGATTCCCTGCACTCCCGCAAACGTGCACACAAGGACAGCGGCCACTAAACACCACTTCCACTATACAAATATTGCTGCAGAGAGGACTAACACTTATGTCCTGGAGGTGTCCACTAGCAAGAACAATATTTTGCTGTATCACTAAAGCTCTTTGCGGTTGTTTGCAGGTGCGTTAAACGCAGCATTTCATCTCAGTGTGACCTGGGTCTAACTCTTATAATACCTGATCGCTGTGTATGCACGCCAGACGTTTTAAAGCACTTAATTCCACAAATTTAGGAATGCACTGTGATCTCTGCCTTTTAGAGATTAAAACATGACTTTGCGTCAACAATGTCATTTTTGGTGGGACTTTTGTCATGGACCCCCCTCCGGCGTCCAGGTGTTAGACCCCTTGAAACAACTTTTCCATCACTTTTGTGACCAGAACCAGTCTTCGTAGGTTTTAAAATTTGCCTGCCCATTCAAGTCTATGGCAGTTCGCCAGTTTTGCCAGTGCGCGAACATTTGTGGAAGTTCCCGTTTACGAACAGAAAATTCTATGTTCGCGACATCTCTATTGATAATGTGCAAAAATATTATCTAGGAGAAAACTTAGGAGAAAAAGTGAATTGAATAAGGGTCCAGATCGAACATTACAAGAACCACTAAATGGGAGAGTCTATTCTGAAATCAGAAAATATCAAACTACATGAAAAAAAAAAAAAAAAACATGCCCGATGTGCTTTTCATGGCCTGAACGCCACTTCATTCGGGAAACTGTTATATCTGAACCTGGATATAGCTTATAGTAGTTTACTCAGCATAATTAAAAAGTGATTATTTTGGGTGGCAATTTAGAAGTGATCTCTGTGCTCACTGCTCAGATTTTTTCTGAGAAATCTGACCTATTTCATGGAAAGAAGATGATAAGTGATAATAACAGCATTCAGGTAAGTGTAAACCACCATTACTGATCACTGACAATGTCAATGTCGCAAACAAGGCTGTCAGTCAGTCATACTATATTTTCACTCAAAACAATCATGAAGGGTCATCTTGGTGATGCAGATCTAGCATAGTTGCATGACTAAGAATGAGGATTCACAGAACACACATATAGAACAACATAGAACACACATATAGAACAACAGCTCCATAAATATAAGCTAAAAGTAGAGAGAAACCAGTACGGCTACAAGGGAACAGGCAGAGAGCGGTTCCTATAGCAACGGCGATACACATCGCCGCTACAGGAAGCCGCGCTCTCTGCTTCCTACCTCATCACAGACAGCAGCCGTGAAGAGCGCTGCTGTGAATTACCGAGCGAGCAGGAGAGGGGAATAAAAGAAGCGGCGCCAGCTAAGGTAAAAGCAGCAGCGGCAGCCGTGGGGGGGGGGCACTATACTGGGCCCTACCTACCCATACTGGGCACTATACT
This sequence comes from Hyperolius riggenbachi, assembly GCF_040937935.1. Classification (NCBI taxonomy): domain Eukaryota; kingdom Metazoa; phylum Chordata; class Amphibia; order Anura; family Hyperoliidae; genus Hyperolius; species Hyperolius riggenbachi. The sequence continues at coordinate 384,183,257 of NC_090649.1, read as the reverse complement.
GGGCACTACCTACCTATACTGGGCACTTTACTAGCTATACTGGGCACTATACTAGCTATACTGGGGCACTTTACTAGCTATACTGGGCACTATACTAGCTATACTGGGGCACTACCTATCCATACTGGGCACTTTACTAGCTATACTGGGCATTATACTAGCTATACTGGTCACTATACTAGCTATACTAGGGTACTTTACTAGCTATACTGGTCACTATACTAGCTATACTGCGGCACTATACTAGCTATACTGGGGCACTACCTACCCATACTGGGCACTTTACTAGCTATTCTGGGCACTATACTAGCTATACTGGGCACTATGCTACCTATACTGGGCACTATACTAGCTATACTGGTCCACTACCTACCCATACTGCGCACTATACTAGCTATACTGGGGCACTACCTACCCATACTGGGCACTTTACTAGCTATACTGGGACACACTAGGGGAATAAGGCGGCCAGCATTTCCTAACCCCCGCTTATATGGGGGTCAATCATTTTGTCCTGTTTTTTTAGGTAAAAGTGGGGGGGGGGGGGGGGGGGTCAGCTTATATGCGGGTTGGCTTCTATGCGAGTATATACGGTAATTAAAAGCACCTTTTTTCAGCTTTTTCACCTACTAATTTTAAGTCGTATCACCATTGCAATTCTTGCATATGTTGTAAGATTTTTCCGGTTGTATCGTGTTAATGTTGAGCATTTGTAAGAAAGATAGGTTTGAGCTAAAGTAATTAACGGAGTTGCTGAATTGTTATTTCTGTCTAAAATGATAGTCATAATTATAATGCTTTTCATGCTCACTGCTGGATATAATGCAGCTAGTTCCATCTTTTCAGTCTTTATTTTGTTCTTTGTAAATTGTTCCACAATTAAAATAATAGTTTTAGCATGATGCGAACAATGTTGCAAACATTTTATGGCTGAAATATTCTCATCCTTCACTTTTTTTGACTTGCGTTAAAACCACATTTTTATTGATCATATCTACAAATGTTAATGGTAACTGAGATTTAATAGTCCATTTCAACTTGAAAGAGCTTTATGATTATACTTCAAGAGTATTAATTTAGCGTAGCTTTCATTCAACCTGTAGAAATTCACTAACATTTTGTGTTGCAGTTCAAGCTTTTCAGGGTCATCTGCTGTGCACAAATATCCATCAGGATAACAGATTTGGTAGCTGCAAAATATGGCTTGTGTGTGTCGTTAGTAGACATATATAAGCATAATATATACAGGTCCTTCTAAAAAAATTAGCATATTGTGATAAAGTTCATTATTTTCTGTAATGTACTGATAAACATTAGACTTTCATATTCTTTAGATTCATTACACACAACTGAAGTAGTTCAAGCCTTTTACTGTTTTAATATTGATGATTTTGGTATACAGCTCATGAAAACCCAAAATTCCTCTCTCAAAAAATTAGCATATCATGAAAAGGTTCTCTAAGGCTACTTACACACCAGGATGTTGTGTTTAGGGGACGTTATAGGGCACATAACGTGCCCCTAACGCAACGCCTGGTGCTCTCTGATGTGGATGTCAGAGTGAGCCGCGTTGTGCAGCTCACTCTGGCGTCCATGATGCCGTGATGCGTACTCTTTGACGCATGCAGCATCACGTGGTCCCGCCCGGCCAATAGCCGAACAGAGCGTCTAGGGCCGGCCCTGCGAACAGCCCATTGATTTTTCATTACTGTGTGGTGGGGCTGCGTTACAGGCTGCACTAACGTGCGCCTGTAACGTCTCACTGCGAAAGCAGCCTAAACGAGCCATTAACCTTATCATCTGAATCAACTAATTAACTCTAAACACCTGCAAAAGATTCCTGAGGCTTTTAAATACTTCCAGCCTGGTTCATTACTCAAAACCGCAATTATGGGTAAGACTGCCGACCTGACTGCTGTCCAGAAGGCCATCATTGACACCCTCAAGCAAGAGGGTAAGACATAGAAAGAAATTTCTGAATGAATAGACTGTTCCCAGAGTGCTGTATCAAGGCACCTCAGTGGGAAGTCTGTGGGAAGGAAAAAGTGTGGCAGAAAACGCTGCACAACGAGAAGAGGTGACCGGACCCTGAGGAAGATTGTGGAGAAGGACCAATTCCATACCTTGGGGGACCTGCGGAAGCAGTGGACTGAGTCTGGAGTAGAAACATCCAAAGCCACCGTGTACAGGCGTGTGCAGGAAATAGGCTACTGGTGCCGCATTCCCCAGATCAAAACATTTTTGAACCAGAAACAGCGGAAAAAGCGCCTGACCTGGGCTACAAAGAAGCAGCACTGGACTGTTGCTCAGTGATCCAAAGTACTTTTTGGGATTAAAGCAACTTTTGCATGTCATTCGGAAATCAAGGTGCCAGAGTCTGAAGGAAGACTGGGGAGAGGGAAATGCCAAAATGCCTGAAGTCCAGTGTCAAGTACCCACAGTCAGTGATGGTCTGGGGTGCCATGTCAGCTGCTGGTGTTGGTCCACTGTGTTTTATCAAGGGCAGGGTCAATGCAGCTAGCTATCAGGAGATTTTGGAGCACTTCATGCTTCCATCTGCTGAAAAGCTTTATGAAGATGAAGATTTCACTTTTCAGCACGATCTGGCACCTGCTCACAGTGCCAAAACCACTGGTAAATGGTTTACTGACCATGGTATTACTGTGCTCAATTGGCCTACCAATTCTCCTGACCTGAACCCCATAGAGAATCTATGGGATATTTTGAAGAGAAAGTTGAGAGACGCAAGACCCAACACTCTGGATGAGCTTAAGGCCGCTGTCGAAGCATCCTGTGCCTCCACCTGAGCAGTGCCACAGGCTTATTGCCTCCATGCCACGCCACATTGAAGCAGTCATTTCTGCAAAAGGATTCCCGACCAAGTATTGAGTGCATAACTGAACATAATTATTTGAAGGTTGACTTTTTTTGTTTTAAAAACACTTTTCTTTTATTGGTCGGATGAAATATGCTAATTTTTTGAGATAGGAATTTGGGGTTTTCATGAGCTGTATGCCAAAATCATCAATAAGAAAAACAATGAAAGGCTTGAACTACTTCAGTTGTGTGTAATGAATCTAAAATATATGAAAGTCTAATGTGTATCAGTACATTACAGAAAATAATGAACTTTATCACGTTATGCTAATTTTTTAAAAGGACCTGTATATATTGATATGCCACCCCTGTGAGGTGGGATGAAGGAGGATAAGTGCTCGCTAACAGATTTAAGGCTGGCATACACTGGTCGATTGCCACCAGATCAACAGATAGATCCCTCTCTGATCGAACCTGATCAGAGGGAGCTCTATTGGCTGCCCATATACTGCACACAGATTTTAAATTGATTTCAGCATGATATTTCCTGCTTCGCCTCCCCCGACCAGCAGCAATGATATTACCTGTCCGCCGGCGCTAGTCCCCAGGTCCGTGCTGTCCCTTTCTCTGCCTGGCCTCCTTTTCCATCTTCTCTTCACTTCCTGTCACAATCGGAAGTTCAAACAGTAAAGTGCACGCTACTATTTGATCTTCCCCTTCTCACAGGATGGGACGGGAAGTGAAGAGGAGATGGAGAAGGTGGCCAGCCAGAAACGGACAAGGACACAGGGACTTGCGCCGGAGAAAGGTGATAGCATTGTTGCATCGGTCGTCGCCGAATCGAACGCCACTAACAATGTGCTCCTGTTCCACCAGCAATCAAGCAAAATGTTTCACCTGGACAGATCGACTGAATCAAACGATTTTAGATGGAAATTGGTAGGTCGGTCAATATTTGTGTTAACGATTTCACAGCAGATTTGATCACAGTGACCGAATATGCCGTACATCAGTTGGAGATCGACGTAGTGTATGGGTACCTTTAGACAGATCTGTGAACAATATTTGAGAGTAATGGTTCCTTTTTGTGTATGTAGAAAATGTTTCAGATCTTGGAGTTGAGATCAGCTCATGCAAAATGGGAGCAAAACTGAAATTGTTGCTCAGTGTATGTGAACTATATACTCTACAGGAAATGTTGGGATGCTTATTCAGTTTCTGAAGAAATGAAATTTCTGCATTTTCGATCGGAAAATGGAACTTGGAAATTGGATTTTTCGCAGAAATCAGTCTTGACAACTAAATTTTAGCCCAATCAAAGAATTCGGAAACATTGGACCAATTAGAGAATGTAAAATTTTTCTGTGAATGTCTGATTTCTGCTGTAACTTTAGAACCATCACAAGACTCGGATACTACTGAGTATTTCCGAGTCTTGTGATTGGCCTAAAATTTCTGTGGTATTCCGATTACCACGGTAAAATTCTGCATTCTCTGATTGGTCAACTCAGAAGTACGGACCAATCAAAGATTCTCGGAAAATGGCATTAGGAGAAATCGGAATTTTCACAAAAATCTGCATTTCTGACTATCACTTGTGGGATGTCAATTTACATACTTTACCCATAATTAAATGGAGTTTACAGTAATAAAAAGAATGTTTTCCAGGAAATAAGCTACAATTTCAATTTTTTATTAGGTGATGTATCCAGGATTTAAACATGAAGGCTTTATGTGTGGGTGCTCCCAATCATGTACATAATCTATTTCAAGGTGGTGGGTGCTATTACTGTGTTAATTACGTCTATACTTTTCAGAGTTATTTCAAAATCTCTAAAACTCACAGATTAGCAATTTAAAGACTTAAGGCAATATATGAATTGTTTACAGTAAAGTCTTGGTTATCCGGCACAGACGGGAATCAGCTGATGCTGGATAAGCCTGCTTCCTGGTTGCTTGAGAGACTCAATGGCCTCGATTCATAAAGCATTTCCGCATGAGGAAATGCTGAAAACGGCTCACTTTACCGACCACACAGCCAAATCTGTATTCATAAAGGCTTTTTCCGCATGAAAAGCCGACATCCACGAGCAGAGTGATAAATCACCGCCTTGCGCGGTGATTATCACAGCAAAAGTAACAAATGTCAATTCATAAAGATTAGAGGTAGCGGTATGCGGACGTGTATTACCGCTACCTCTGATGTGGCGAGAAGCGTGCGGAATCCGTTGCAGTGAATGGGACAGACCTCCCAAGCAGCTGCAGAGAGAACACCGCACGGAGGGATTCCGCCTGCTTCTCCTGTTTCCGCATGTCTCCCGACAGCCTAACGCCTGCCTACAGCGGAGTATCTCCGCACGCCTGTCACAACTAGCTAAATTTTTATGAATTACCACCCTGAAGGCGGAAATACCGACAGCGGTGTTTCCCCGCTCGACTTTCCCCGCTCGCAGGCACTTTTATGAATCGAGGCCAATGTTAAAAATAGGCCTAGCTTATACAGTGCAATACACTGCACAATATACACACCATGATCTCTGTATTTAATGTTAAAAGACAGTAATTGAAAGTATATTAACCTTGATTATTATTTTTTATACAGAGCCAGCATATTCCGTAGTGCTTTACAAAGCACAATAAGACAACAAGGGGAACATAGGTACAATCAAAAATGTACCGCAGAGTCTCAAGCAGCACAAGTATTGCAACAAAAACAGTTAACATTAGGAGGATGACCCTGCCCTTGTGAGCTTACAAGCTAAAGGGTAGTGGGAGGACACACTAGGTTAGGAGACGGGGGGGGGGGGGGGGGTAGGAAGGATGGATGAGGCAGTGAGCCTTTCCCTCTGATTACATTGTGAACAGATATGTAAACAGGGGCTGTAAAATGTTATAAGCTTGTCTGAACAGGTGTGTTTTAAGAGTGCGTTTGCATATGTCCAGGTTTGGAGCATGACGTGCAGGCTGTGGAAGAGAGTTTCAGATAAGGGATGATGCTTGTGTGAAGTATGGATGCAAGCATGAGAGGAGATGATCAGCTCAGGGGACAGGAGAATTTCTTGGGAGGAGCGAAGGTTGCAGGAGGGACAGTATCTAGAGATAAGTGAGGAGATGTATGGAGGGGACAACTCGTGAAGGGCTTTGTATGTTAGAGTCAGGAGTTTAAACTGGATCCTGTGGGTAATAGGCAGCTAATGGAGGGTACGGCACAGTGGGACTGCATCAGAGGAACAGGTGGAGAGGTGAATGAGGCAGGCAGCTGAGTTTAGAAGGGATTGGATAGGTGCCAACCTGTTCTTTGGTAGACCACAGAGCAGGGTGTTTCAGTAGTCTAGGTGGGAGATGATTAAGATGTGTACAACCACGTCTTAATCAACTCCCTCTTGTGTAAGGAAGGGACGAATACAGAATATACTTTTGAGATGAAAATAGCAGGCGATAGTTAACCATTTTCGCCTTTTGGATGTGACTTTCACGTCCAAAAGGCTGCTGTGCGCAGCCCGGAGATCAATGAATGAGAACATGGTTGGTTCCCATTAATTGATTTAAGTCCCCAGTAGCAAAACTGATCACTTCTTTTCAGAGGCCACGGTCTTTCTGAAAAAAAAAACACGTCCTTGTTGTTCCTGTGAGCGAGCGTGCTCGCTCACAGGATAGAAAAACAAAAATCTCACATGCACATACATTTTTTTTTTTACAAAAAGACAATACATTACAGTTGAAATTAACTGTTTACCTCCCACACCTAAAAAATACCCAAATAAAATGTTTAACTTACAAAAATAAAAATAAATTACCATTTAATTTTTTTTTTTTTACCTAAGGGTCTGAACTTTTTTAATATGCATGTGAAGAGGGTATACAAATAACAAAAATGCACCTTTAATTCCAAATAAAATATTGGCACCATACATTGTGATAGGGACATAATTTAAATGGTGTAATAACCAGGACAAATGGGCAAATAAAATACATGGGTTTTAATTATGGTAGCATGTATTATTTTAAAGCTATAATGGCTGAAAACTGAGAATTAATGATTTTTTTCCCATTTTTTTCTTAATATTCCTGTTAAAATGCATTTAGAAAAAAATAATTCTTAGCAAAATGTACCACCCAAAGAAAGCCTAATTGGTGGTGGAAAAAACAAGATATAGATCAATTCATTGTGATTAGTGATGAAGTTATTGGTGAATGAATGGGAGGTGAAAATTGCTTGGATGCATAAGGTGAAAAACGACTGAAGGAAAGAAGTGGCCCAAGGACCAAGCCTTGAGACACACCAACAAACAGTGGGCATGGGGTGGAATTAGTGTTAGAGAAGGAGACAGTGTAAGAGTGTCTAGACAGAGAAGAGGAAATCAAGGAATGTGCTTGGCCCTCGATTGCAAAAGATGACAGCATCTACAGGAGCAGAGCATGATCAACCATGTCAAAGGTAGAAGAAAGGTCAAGGAGTATTAGAATGGAGAACTGGCCTTTGGATCTAGTTACCAGTAGGTCATTAGCAACTTTAGTGAGGACAGTTTCAATGGAATGGTGTGTGCGGAATCCAGATTGAAGGGGGTCAAGTAAGGAGTTGGTAGAGAGAAAGGCAGACAATTCTGAATGGATGTGACATTCCAGCACTTTAGAAGGAAAGGGAAGGAGCAAGACAGGACAATAATTGGATAGAGATGTTGGGTCAAGAGAGAGTTTTTGATAAGTGGTATAATGATAGCTCCTTTGAATGAGGAAGGGGAAGTGCCAGTGCAGATAGAGCAGAATTAAGGGAGGAGTAAAGCTGGGGATAAGATGAGAGGGAGTGGGGTCCAGGGCACAGGTAGTGAGATGTGCTTTGGGGGGGGGGGGGGTAGGCAATTAGTAGTGATTGGGGTGCAGGCACACAGAAGGGATTTACAGGTGATGGTTGAACTGGTAAAAAGGGTTGCATGTTGAAGCCATTACGTATTGCATCAATCTTGCTTGTGAAATTATGCAAAGTCATCGGCTGACAGACATGTGGTGGGAGGAGGAGGAGTGGGACGAAGTAGGGAGTTAAAGGTGTTAAACTATTGTTTTAGGTTGTGGGACTGTGAGAAAATGAGTGAGGAGAAATAAGACTGCTTGGCAGAGGTGAGACGCGTCCCTGAGCTCCTGCATAGTTTGTTTATAGCTCTGAAAGTCCTCATTCTCCACTTCCTTTCTGCCACCCTGGAGCGCCTTTTCAGCTGTTTGATAGGTTCAGTGAGCCAGGGTTGCCATTTGGTACGGTGGGGGGCGGGTAGTGGTGAGTGGGGTAGTTGTGGAACTCCGTCTAAACACAGCCAGCAGAGCCCACAAAGAGCCTAAGAAGTTGGCCTTCACGACTGAGTTCTGCCAGCGATTTGTGCTGGTTGGTTGAGAGTGACTACTGGTTAGTTGAGTTCCAGATACCAGGAACGTTACTGTATTAAGATTCAATAAAAAAAACTCTGTGGCTCTAGCAGGTGTCACGATATATATCTGCCTAGTTTGCCAATGCCAAAAACTATCCACAAATATGTTTTGAAGAACTTTAATTTTCATCATGATTTTACCTTTTGGGAAAATACATTTTAGTAACCCCTTATTGAAAAACGATGATAATTTCAATTTTAGCAATTTCTAACCTATACATACAAGAGCATTGGGCAACAACAAAGCAATTAAACCCTTGAAAAAGAGACTTGAAAGCCTAACAAACAAAAATCCATGTATTGTCACCATCAGCAAACTGCCCGATTTCTGACTCCACCTGACGACACTTACAATTTCAACTTTAATCTGCATACCATTTTATGAGCACTTAAAGTATACAAAGGTTGTAGTTTACATAATGTTCCTTTGCCATAAAAACGCAAGAATAGAAAATAATACTTACAACTGGTAATTTTGGAAGAAGGCAAATCTCTTAACATTATGTTAGACTGGCTTTTATCAATGTTAATGCAGACCTGTCACAATCAGAACAAACAGTAGATCCAGAGATTTAAGCATTTAAAGGGAACCATAGATGAAATAAATAAAGATTTTATACATACCTGGGGCTCCTCCAGCCCCATACGCTCTGATCGATCCCACGCTGACATCCTCCTCTCCCTGCAGCTACGAGAACCGGCTCCCCACTGTTCCGTCAGTCGGAGCCAGTCTAAGGCCCGGTTCACATTAGCGGTGGCCGTCCGGAATCGCCGTGCCGGAGCCGGACCGCTTGCAGAACGGACGGAACGGACGCACGACAATAGCAATGAAAGCCTATGCGTCCGTTCACATGCGTCCGTTCTGCCGGACCGGAGCCGGACCGGATCCGGACCGGATCCGGACTCCGGCGTCCGTTCCAACATGCGCTATTTTTTGGTCCGGCTCCTCCGGCAGCCGTATCCGGAGCGGAGCCGGACTGCACCATCCGGCCAATACAAAGCAATGAGAGCCGGAGAGCGCACAACACACTGGCTACAAAAACCGGACGTTCTACCCCACTTCCTATGCATTTTGGATGGGGACCACATGGGCCCAGCGTTCAAAGAGTGGGGCAGCAGCGATTTCATGCTGGAGCTCGTTTTGGCAGCAACATGTCTGATGTCTGATAACGAGGAGGCGAACAACAGGAAGGAGAGAATTCCCAGGTTTACGAGTAAAAAATGCCTGGATCCATGGTCCCAACTGCAGTCTCTGTATCCACGGATGGTCTCCACACGTCCACCTGTCTCCAACAATGACCCCAGACCCTTCTGCTGACCTCCCAGACCCCAGGTATTTACAGGATGGTATCTCCTTAAGAAACCGGATCCGGACCGCAACCGTGTTCACACCGCACGGAAACCGGATGCAAACGGACCGGATCCGGACCGGATCCGGATAGGAACCGTACGGATCAGGTCCGGTCCGGCTCCGGTGCGGTCCGGACATCCGGTGCGGTTTTGACAAAACCGCAAGTGTGAACGGGGCCTTAGCATAAGGGAAGTGCACTGCTTGCGTATCTCTGCAGCAGCCACTGGAGAGATACGTAGAGGGCGAATTTCTCCTGCGTAGCCGGCTCCGATGACGTCAGTGACGGCACCAAGATGCAGGCAGCGGAAGACGGCGGCGTGAAATTGATCAGAGCGTATGGGGCTGGAGGAAGCCCCAGGTATGTATAACATCTTTTTCATTTTCCTGTCTAGGTTCATTTCTGGTTCCCTTTAAAGTCAATATATGAATAAAAACGTTGAAGCAAACTTTGTGAAGAATCTTGAGGGTTTTCTATTGCAGCTCCAGTCTCAAATCTGCATCACTGAGGATAGGGACCTTATTAGTTCAGACTCTATGCAGTGCTTGGGTGTACTGATCGAAGGGGAATCAATCTTCAGGAATCAAATTTCACCTACTGTGAAACATTTCTTTTCTCACTGAGAGAACGAAGTACGCCATACTTTTCAAAGGCTTTTCCAAACCTAGTTCAGGCCGGCTGTACTATGACCCCTTCTATTATTAATTTTGATTTATATAGTGCCTAACATCTGTCATGGGCCTGTACATTGCACAAAACAAAAAGCGGAGAGTATAAGAATTTAAAAACTCTGTACAATTAGGACATCCAGTAATACAAATACATACACAGGGCCGGATTTGTGCTTTTTGCCGCCCTAGGCCGATCACCACCAGCCGCCCCCCCCCCCCCCTCCCTCCCCCCACCGACCAACAGCACCCCTCACACACGCACATAATTTATATGCACCTTTTCATCAGATTACATAATTTAATAACCACTATGCCCCTAGATAAAATAAATAAGTAGTTATTAAGAAGTGTAGCAGAGCTCAGTAAAAGGCAAAAATGTATATATACCTGGGGCTTCCTCCAGCTCCATACGCTCCAATCGGTCCCACGCCGCTGTCCTCAGTCTTCTGCAGCGCCGGTACCGGGTCCCTGCATTCCGTGAGTCTGAGCTAGTCTCACGTAAGAGAAGTTCGCCCTCTACGTATCTCTCCGGCAACTGCTGACGGCAGAGCGGGGAACCAGTGCCGGCGCTGAAGAAGGTCGAGGACAGCGGCGTGGGATCGATTGGAGCGTATGGGGCCTGGAGGAAGCCCCCGGTATGTATACATTTTTGCCCTTTACTGAACTCTGAGTCCCTTTAAGTAGCCATGGCTACAGGATGATTAGGATGCCCTGACCTGTGTAATAGAGTAAAAAGCTAAAGGCCCGTATCCACTACACTATTTTTTCGACAACTGGCAATTTTTTTGAGCGACAAGTGATTGTTTCGGTATCACAACATTGGTGCAGTTGCACGATTACATAAACGTTTGAGATGCGCAGCGACAATGTCTGTCACGGAGGATCAGATCTTTAAGCGTCAACAACTCCTGCTCAAAGTACAAAGATCTATTGAACTCTTGTTCGCGTTCGTGTGCCGTCGTCGCATGTACCAGCCAGCAGGAAGATGGATTGGAGAATGCTCGTGGACGTCTTTGTGAGCCATCTTCCTACGTAGTTAGGTGAGTATTCAGCTTAAGATCAGCAGTGGAAGGGTTACAAGACAAGGAGGGATGCAGCTGGTAGGAGCAGAGATAAGAGCAGCAGAGATCATAGCTGGTCAGTGAGAAAATGACAAGGGGGGAGGAAGAGGGGGCCGTTTACCTGGCATACCGCTGGTGTCTGCAGGATGTCACTTGTCCCTGTATTAGTGTGCTTCAGAGAGGGAAAGGCAAACTGCAGCTGTTGCCGACAACCAGAGATGCGAGCCTGGGAGTGAAAGGGTGGTTGGAGCTTCTGCACAGCCCACTATATAACAGACCGTTACGCAGCTAGCTACAGTCTGAATCTGGCGCCGGGGAAAAGGGGGCGGCCACTCACGGAGACAGCACCAGTATTGCCTAATTGTGTACATGCACACTGAAAATGCTGAATATATACAGGCACATCTGCCATCTGGAGGGCTGAGCCGTGACTCACCTGACCCCTGTATGATAGCAGCTTCCCTGGTCTGCTGCCCCACTCGCTGGTGGCTGTCCGCTTCCTTCTCTCCCGCATCTTCCTGTATTAGCTCTGCTGTTACTGCCTGCTTACTCCCTGCTTTCACCTCCACTTGTCCGCCTTTGAGACCCAAACTTCCCCTTGCTCGCTGCCCGGTAGTGTTGTCCGGATCATGAACGATTCGGATCTGTGATCCGAATCTATTTTGTGAGTCGAATCATCCGAATCATCAAAATGAGTGATTCGGATCGAAAAAGGGGCGGGGCAAGGAGCGAAACGCCCCCCTCTCAGCGGGCAGCGGGGTCCTGGAAGCAGAGCAGGGATGGATCGCTGAGTTGGATGAGAGCCAGCCTTGCAGCCAAAGGTAGATGAGAGAGAGGGGACATGGGTGCCACTGCCAGATATGTGTAGAGCACACATACTGGCTGCAATGTGCTGCTCATTATAGGCTGTCTGTTCCGTAGTTGTGCACAGTGATCACATTGGAAACTTTTGGCTCAGCACAGCTCAGTAACTTTTGGGGAATGCTTTCTTTCACTGCGACGTTTGCTTTCAAAGTACACAGATGAGCATATAGGTAAAATATATGTAAAGCATGATTGCAGCATGTGGGTATTGTGTGCAAACATTTCTGCTCTCTGCTCGTCCCTCCTCCCATCTCTGTCCACTCCCTGCCCTCTGTCCATCTTCTCCCCTTCGCTGTGTGTCCACCCCCCTCCCCTTCTCCTGTCCACAGACCTGTCCTGCTATTAATTTCACCCCCAAATGCTTCAGTAGTAAAATGATCCGAGATTCGGATCAAAGATCCGGATCTCTTCAATGATCCGATTCGAATCATCCGGATCATTGAAAAGATCCGAACTTCCCATCTCTACTGCCCGGGCTTTCCTCTATCAGACCTGCAGCAATCAGCGTGGCCCCCAGTGATGAGTCAGGCGAGTCAGGGGCAAATTCAGGATTTCCAAGGGGGGTTTTCCTGAAAGTGGCGTGTGGGCGGGGCCAAAATATGGTGTGGGTGGAGCCAAATACTAGCAGTTTCTAGGCTAAATTGCACCCAGGGTGAGGGCGTAAAATGCGCCCCCAACGTGGAGAAAGGTATAGGTGCCCGCAGTATAGGTAGCCAACTATAGGTCCCCCCCAGTATAGGTAGCCCATATAGTTGCCCCAGTATAGGTTAGATAGGTATATGCCCCCCAGTATAGATTAGATAGGTATATGTCCCCCAGTATAGGTTAGATAGGTATATGCCCCCCAGTATAGGTTAGATAGGTATATGCCCCCCAGTATAGGTTTGATAGGGATATGCCCCCCAGTATAGGTTAGATAGGGCTATGCCCCCCAGTATAGGTTAGATAGGGCTATGCCCCCCAGTATAGGTTAGATAGGTATATGCCCCCCAGTATAGGTTAGATAGGTATATGCCCCCCAGTATAGGTTAGATAGGTATATGCCCCCCAGTATAGGTTAGATAGGTATATGCCCCCCAGTATAGGTTAGATAGGTATATGCCCCCCAGTATAGGTTAGATAGGCATATGCCCCCCAGTATAGGTTAGATAGGTATATGCCCCCCAGTATAGGTTAGATAGGTATATGCCCCCCAGTATAGGTTAGATAGGTATATGCCCCCCAGTATAGGTTACATAGGTATATGCCCCCCAGTATAGATTAGATAGGTATATGTCCCCCAGTATAGGTTAGATAGGTATATGCCCCCCAGTATAGGTTAGATAGGTATATGCCAGCCAAGTATAGGTTAGATAGGTATATGCCCCCCAGTATAGGTTACATAGGTATATGCCCCCCAGTATAGATTAGATAGGTATATGTCCCCCAGTATAGGTTAGATAGGTATATGCCCCCCAGTATAGGTTAGATAGGTATATGCCCCCCAGTATAGATTAGATAGGTATATGCCCCCCAGTATAGGTTAGATAGGTATATGCCCCCCAGTATAGATTAGATAGGTATATGCCCCCCAGTATAGGTTAGATAGGTATATGCCCCCCAGGATAGATTAGATAGGTATATGCCCCCCAGTATAAGATAGGTGAAGGAAGGTGCCCGCTCCCTGTGTGGGGAGAAGATTGCCTGGGGGAGAAGACAGAATAAAATGATAGAGGCGCCAGCCGCGCTAATAAGGGATGCGGGAACCGGCTTTATTCCTCGCTCCCTCCCTCCCTCTGAATGCCCCCACCTGCGGTGAATGTGTGCCGGCTCCCCCATGACGTCACAGGAAGCATGAGACTCCAGTTGCTGGTGCGCCTGATCTGCGGTAAGAGGACCTACCGCTCCGCTGCGCACACACTCATGGGGGAGCCGGGCACACAGTCACCGCAGGTGAGGGGCATTCAGAGGGAGGGAGGGAGCGAGGAATAAAGCTCCCGCATCCCTTATTAGCACGGCTGGCGCCTCCATCATTTTCTTCTGTCTTCTCTCCCCAGCCGGCCGGGCCATGCGGCAGCCCCACTTCCGGTCCCGGTGCAGGGGGTTGTTCTAGACACTCAGAACAACCCCCTCCGTGCGCCACTGCGAGTGATGACCAATGAGGGCGCTGCATACTTCACATAAAGGAAGTGTGAAGTATACAGTGCTGTGATTGGTCACCACTCGCCTGACTCATCACTGGGGGCCACGCTGATTGCTGCAGGTCTGATATCGGCAGCGGAGTAAGGGGAAGTTGCGTCTCACACAGACAGACAAGCGGGGGTGAAAGTGGGGAGCAAGCGGGCAGTAACGGTACATAGCTAGGTTGCATAGCAGGCGCCCCAGCTGCCCCTTCCACCCTAGGCCTCTGCCTCGGAGGCCTTCCCACAAATCCGGCCCTGTACATACATAGATCATGTGTGGTTTGAGACATCACCAATATTGGTACATGTTCATATGATAAATTACAGCAAAATAGGAAACACTAGGATGCAGACCTTCCAAATAAAGACCTGCACTGTCTGTAGCTAGTACATTATGCTGCTGCAAGGCAGTTAACAAGCCAAGCCCACCATCGCCACATAACAATCCTCTACTCACTCCAATGGCTACCCATAAAATATAGAATCCTCTTCAAAATTGGCATACTAACATTCACACCTCTACACAATTTAGACCCTGTATATCTGAAGGATGTGTTGCATTTGGATCACACCTCCCACAATCTCAGATCAACAGGATTTAATATCTTGAATATTTTCCACCTGAAACCTTTGGTGTCACAGCCCTTTGTCATGCTGCCCCTACTCTTTGGAATGTCTTGCCACACCAAATCAAATCAGGTCCAAACCTGGAGGCATTTAAATAAAACTGAAAAGCCACCCGTTTAGTCTATCATTTATGATCACATACTTTTTTTTTTGCCGTAATATATTCCACACCCCAACTATGTATTAATCTGAAAGAAGTCTATGCAATTTGAATCCTATCGGAGAAAATTGCTTTTAAAGACTTATTATTGAAGCCGTCCATGAGACGCTTCTGTTGCGCGGCTACATGCTGCTGGTTCGCCTGGTCCTTCTAGTGCACACAGGGTGAGAGCTACACACGCGCGCGACAGGACCTTTATGCTAGCAGAAGGGGAGTCAGCTGATCATGCCGATCAGCTGACTCCAGCTATGCTCTGGATTGGCTGAGTGACTGGGGCGGCCCTGTGGAGTGCTTTTGGTTAGGGATGGGACGAATCCACAATTCTTCGAATCCGGATCCAAATCTAAAAAGGTTCTCGAATATCTCGAACCTTTCGAATCCCGAATCTAACGAATCCTGCACATAAGAATTGTGCGATCCGTGGTATAGTTTCCCGCAGTATAGGTACCCAGGCATAGGTAGCGAGGTAAAGGTGCCTTCAGTATAGCTAGCTAGGTATGGGTGCCTTCAATATTGGTAGCTTTCAGTATAGGTAGCAAGGTATAGGAGCCTTCAGTATAGGTAGCAAGGTATAGGGGCCTTCAGTATAGGTAGCAGGGTATATGGGCCTTCAGTATAGGTAGCAGGGTATATGGGCCTTCAGTATAGGTAGCAGGGTATATGGGCCTTCAGTATAGGTAGCAGGGTATATGGGCCTTCAGTATAGGTAGCAGGGTATATGGGCCTTCAGTATAGGTAGCAGGGTATATGGGCCTTCAGTATAGGTAGCAGGGTATATGGGCCTTCAGTATAGGTAGCAGGGTATATGTGCCTTCAGTATAGGTAGCAGGGTATAGGGCCTTAAGTATAGTTAGGTATGTAGGTAGGTAGGTATAGGGGCCTTTAGGTAGGTAGGTAGGTAAAGGGACCTTCAGTATAGGTAGCAGGGTATAGGGCCTTAATTATAGGTAGGTATGTAGGTAGGTATAGGGGCCTTTAGGTAGGTAGGTAAAGGGACCTTCAGTATAGGTAGCAGGGTATAGGGCCTTAAGTATAGGTAGGTAGGTATGTAGGTAGGTAGGTATAGGTGCCTTTAGGTAGGTAGGTAGGTAGGTAGGTAAAGGGACCTTCAGTATAGGTAGCAGGGTATAGGGCCTTAAGTATAAGTAGGTATGTAGGTAGGTAGGTATAGGGGCCTTTAGGTAGGTAGGTAAAGGGACCTTCAGTATAGGTAGCAGGGTATAGGGCCTTAAGTATAGGTAGGTATGTAGGTAGGCAGGTATAGGTGCCTTTAGGTAGGTAGGTATGTATAGGGGGCCTGTAGGTAGGTGGGTAGGTAGGTAGGTATTGAGGCCTGTAGGTAGGTATAGAGGCCTTTAGGTAGGTAGGTATGTATAGGGGGCCTTTATGTAGGTAGGTAGGTATAGCGGCCTGTAGGTAGGCTAGGATAGTGGCCTGTAGGTAGGTATAGTTGCCTGTAGGTAGGTATAGTGTCCGGTAGGTAGGTAGGTAGGTATAGGTGCCATTAGGTAGGTAGGTATGTATAGGAGGCCTGTAGGTAGGTGGATAGGTAGGTATAGAGGCCTGTAGGTAGGTATAGTGGCCTGTAGGTAGGTAGGTATGTATAGGGGCCTTTAGGTAGGTAGGTAGGTATAGGGGCCTTTAGGTAGGTAGGTAGGTAGGTATAGGGGCCTTTAGGTAGGTATAGGGGCCTTTAGGTAGGTATAGGGGGCCTTTAGGTTGGTATAGCGGCCTGTAGGTAGGTATCAACAGCGGCCTGTAGGTAGGTAGGTATAGCGGCCTGTAGGTAGGTAGGTAAGGATAGTGTCCGGTAGGTAGAACCCCACCCCCGTGCCTCCTCCGCTTACCGCCAACCCCCCCCCCCCACGGCCCCCTCCGTCCCCCGTGCCTCCTCTGCTCACCCCTGCATAAGAATCTACTCACCTTTCCCGTGGAGCGCAGAGCGGCAGACCTCTTCGTTACTTCCCTGTTCCCTCTAGTGGCCAAACCGGCTCTTACTGATGACGTCATTTTAAGAGCCGGTCACTAGGGGGAACCAGGAAGTCAGCGAGAGGGTCTGCTGCTCTGTGCTCCGCTATGGATAGGTGAGTTGATACAGTATGCGGGCGGGCGGAGGAGGCGCGGGGGGGGTCGGAGGAGGACGAGTGCGAGCGGCGGATGCGCGGCGATGCAGCGTTGGGATTCGGCGGATTCGTGTTGTGGAAAATGGCGTCGGGATTCGAATCCACGAATCTCGAATATTTCCTAATATTCTAGGGATTCGTGGATTCGCAGGATTCGTCGTCCCATCCCTACTTTTGGTATATATAGGACTTGCCTGACAGTTGCTAGTTGTCTGCTGTTGCGATCATTTACGTGTGAGCGCTCAGACCTGAGTCAGATCCCACAGTGTGTTAGAACCAGCCGGAGCTGGGAATTCACACTGAGTCAGATTCCGTTGATAGCTTTAAAGTACTATTGTTTGCTATTGTTTATGTGTTAGACTAGTTCCCATGTGTTGAGACCAAGGACCTCACACCTAAGACTAGGACTGAGATACGTTACTGTTATCTGTTTTGACCTTTGGCTTTCCTGACTACTCTCCTGCTCTCTGATTCGGTACTTCCGCCCATCTGATTATCTGTTGCCAACATTGCCTGTAACTGGATACCGAATCAGTCTTCTGCCTCTGTACTTTATTTGTCCGTGTGTTGCTGACCTGGCTTGTCTGACCTTTCTGGCTGTCACCTAGCCATTGGGTGATCAGCCTTACTGTACTATCTGTGACACTTGCTCTTCAGGTGTTTACTAGCTGCAAGATCAGGCCTATGGTCACCGGCTCCTCTGGAGACCATCTTGCAGCACAGTCAGTGGGTCTCTACCTCTCTAAGGTCCACTGGCTGCAGTACAGACTGATTCCCTGCCTCTCAGGGAATCCTTGGCTGCAGTACAGTCCAATTCCCTGCTCCTCAGGGAATCCCTAGCTGCAGACCAATCATCTATATTACTCCAGACAGTGATTCCTGCTCCTCAGGTATCCACTGGCTGCAGTACAGTCTGATTTCCTGCTCCTCAGGAAATCCTCGGCTGCAGGTCTATCTGAATCACTCATTCCATTACATATTACCCAGCAGCACAGTCAGTGGGACTCTGCCCCTCAGAGGTCCACTGGCTGCAGTGCAGTCTGATTCCCTGCTCCTCAGGGAATCCTTGGCTGCAGTAGTGTCTGTATCTCCCGATTCTCGGGAGATAATCTCTCCGATTACTGCTGCACCAAACACTATACCACATTGGGTGTCCTGTGTATAGCTATACTAGTATTATTGGTGATTCTGCAGATCACCACATAATCAAGTATAGCATCTGTATTATTGGTGATACTGCAGATCACCAATAATCAGAAAAATCTGTGTTGCTGACACCAATCATTACAGGTCAAAAGAGAGATGTAGTGTGTTTAAGTGCTTGAGCCAAATGTGTATTATACTTATCTGCAGTGCATTATACTGTATTTCTGGAAAAATTGACATTTTGGCATGCAATGCTCATTGAACATTTGAGGGCTCTTTCAAACTAGGAGCTGTTCTGTGCGTTTTGATGGATCACTCCTAGATTGCGCTCAGAAAGGTAACGTGAAAGTCTATTTGACTTTCATGTGAACTTTCACATTAGACGAAGCGTTCCAGAGAATTACGTTGTAATGCATCAGGGAGCTTCGGAACGTCCAGCAACAGCATTTTCCCATCAGGTGCATTATACCTACTGCCGCTAATCAGAGTCACACCACAACTTCCCGTTGTCACGCATTGGCTAATGTGAAAGGGCCCTTAATCTGTATTGTTTCATCAATTGCTTAGTTTCTGTTGCTCGAGTCCCTGAGAGACTGCTTTAAAAACTTTGACTTTGACCTATACATAATTTAGTGCTCAATTCATTTCTTTACAAAACACAAATTAAATAAAACAAATAAACATAAAAAAACACACACACAAAAAAAAAAAACATTCACTGAAGTTTTATGATGCAAAGCAAAGGCATGAAAACATGACATCAAATAAATTAAATTCAGTCAGAAGCACAAGCAGAAAGAAACAGATGGCAGGCTACATGAATTACCAGATTTAGTAATCATTTTCAAAGTTAACATCATTCTCTGTTTACATTGATAACTAAAAGGTTCACATAAAAGGCTCTGGTTTTCTGGTCTGCAAACATGAATTACATTTTGCATGGCCAATATTCTAGGGCACCGAAGTAAAATGAATGTAAACTTCAATCCTACATTTTAATGCGACATTAAGCATTCAGTTTCAAGAACTCACCTGGACTAAAACTCATTACAGAAAGTTCTGAGAATGCTATATTCTTTTCTTAGACTTGCAACAAAAATGCATTAATCTTACCAAGATGGTACATTGCTTTGTTCCTAAGTCTGCATTCCAGTAAATAACTTGCATTTTATGTCTTTAGAATGGCATAACAAAATATTTTAGCTACAATAAATGATATTGGGCATGATGCATTGACTTTTTGGTAGATTTACCATGCAAGGCAGAGCATGACAAGTTTTCCAGCAGTAACATTGCGCAATTAGCACAATTCACATTGCCTGGGTAACATGCAGTATTTTACTATTTTTGATTCATATACACACTGTAGAACAAAATAAAAAGTATAACAATACAATATAAACAATAAAACAGTTAAACCGTAAAAGACAATGGTGAATTACAGTTTTTGCAGTGAATAAATCAATTACAGATGTTTACATAATAGCGGTGAGACAAAAGGAGGAGAGTGATCTGGCCAAAGGCCTCACAGTCAAAAGGGTTAAGGACAGGTCCGGATTTACATAATAGGAGCCTATAGGCACAGATGTCCTGGCACCCTAGACCTTGCCCTCCATGAACCTACAAACCTCCACCGAACCACACCGCAAATGTGCTGGCTGGCTCCGCTGTCACTTCTCCCTTACTTACCTTCATAGGTAGCCCATCATAGGTAGCTACAGGTGTCCCTTAGTATTAGGTAGCCAGAGCTATCCTCAGTATTAGGTAGCTAGTGGTGGTGCCCCCAAGTATTAGGTACTCACTATTCTCCTTAACATATATAGCAATTTTGGTAGCAATAGCATATATGGGGGCTTTGCAATGACCTGCCAAAGTTGGCATATATGCCTAAAATTCATGCGAAATTATGAACGATTATACAAAGTCAGTTGAATTAATTTGTAATTCCATATAGGCTTAATTGCAAAAATGGATGCGCAATTTTGCATAATCGTAATTAGCAGATTATGATCATCACTACTCTTAAGGTGGCCACACCATACAATTTTTTAAATATCTGTTCAATTTAAGAATTGCAATCAATTTTTCTGCCTGATTGTAACATTTCAAAAATATGACCAATGTACCACACACCTATGTTCAATTTGTTCCCCAATTATGATAAAAATGATTGGAAAATCTGAGAAAATTGCTAGGGTGTGTATATTAATAAATTGGCAATCTACCACACACCATACAATCTTTAGAAAGATTGAAGAAAATTATCTGGCATTCCGGATCGATAAAAATCGAAGAAAACGGGAAATCCGATCGGATTTTTCAGTCGAATGAAAAAAAAAGCTTTCGATTCTTTCGGGAGATCCGATCGTTTTTATCGAATTGCCGTAAAATCGGATCATTTTATTGTATTGTGTATGGCCACCTTTAAGGTGCAATATTTACAAAAAAAGGTTTGCACCCCCTTAATAATGCAATAAGCCTTAAATTAATCATGCAAATGGTTCAATGGGTGCTGAGTCTGTAAGACGGGCACATAAATGGTCCTAAAATGCCTAAATATATACAGAAATGACTCGCACACCAGCAAGGATATAAATGCAAAAAGTCTGTATTCAAAATGTCAATAAAAAGCAACACAGTATAACATGTCAGAAAGGATTACATACAATGGCCTGCTTAGCAGACATCACAGTTAATGAGTATAACACTAATCAAACATATGGAGTCAAGTTGAAATAAGTATAAATCGATAAATACATGACACTGGCAACAAACATGGTGGTGAGCTGTACAAATCAAATCAAGAGCAAAACAAGGACTCCATAGTGAGAAAAGTATACCCTGACAGCGCGCTGTTTCGTAACCTTTGTCAGAGTATACACAATGAGCCCCTTCTGGCTGCTGCCTTTAAGGTGGCCACACACCATACAATTTTTTTAAATATATGTTCAATTTAAGAATTGCAATCAATTTTTCAGATGAATGTCTGTTAAACAAGGTATGCATGAGGATCTGCAGAGATCATAGAATATGAATGCATTTTGCAAGAACAGATCTTTTTCAGGAACTGATCTTTTGCTGATACTGATCTGTTGAATGTGTACAGCATCTGTGTGTGCAGCATCTTGCAAAGATTTTTATCTGATGGGGAGTCCAGCTCAATAGAATAGACTGTATAGAGTATGGCTCTCATACTACACGGAATGGGGTAAAATTGTGTATGTGTGTATGTAGCCTTACCTGAGGTAAGTCTAAGTTTCAGTACACAAGTTTACCCATTGCATACTATATTGGGATGCCTCCTCTAGTGTTGCTTGCAAATTTTTGCCAAAGTAATTTTTGGATTGAAAATGCCATTTTTGATTGAGAAATCTTTTACCCTAATAGTTTATATTTTTATATATTTACCACGAAAAGCGCAAAACACAATATTTTTACCACAAAAATGGTTACAGCAAAAAAATATTTTTGCAGCAAAAAAGCAAAAATTAAACTTGTTTTTGAAGGCATTTTTGCGTGAAAATTGAATTTTAGGTTTCGCAAAACTTAATGCGAAAAGCGTATTGGCATTTTTGCTCATCACTGGCCTCCTCCCGTTTTGTATGCCGACTCTGTTGTGTGTCCAGCCAATATGAACAACAGTACCAGTGCTAAAAGAAATACAATTCAAATCTAATTTTCTGCCTCTAGTCACTTTTTGATTGCTGGAGCAGTCTCACAATACTCTCACCAACTTTACTCCATTTTAATATAATGCTAGGTTAAGCAAATTGAGATTAACCCAGACAGACATGGTTTTATGCAAGGATCAAGAGTTCTGTTTGATTTTTGATAAGTTAGGTTTTGAATTTAAATCCCCAACTCATTTAAGGCTTCTGCATTTCCAGCTGTATCATGCTATGTGATCACTGTAGACTGCTTCTTATCGATAGACTTGTCAGTTGTACAGTCTTGTTTACATAAAGATCTGCAGAACTGAAATAGATGAGAACAATGTAAAAGTTGTTAAATAAATGTTAACATTTATTAACTGTTACAGGTAGAATTTGGGCTATTCTGATAGCAATTTGTAATCACAAGAATGAGTATTCAGTTTCGAAAATTTGAGTTTTCAGTTTTCACTAAAGATAAACTTTTATTACACAAACTCTGGCTAGTTCTACTATTGGGCTCAAATTTAGCATTACCATAAATTTGCATTAAAATTCGTAATTACAGTGCAAAATCATCATGCGAAAGGTCCAGAAAATTTGTAATTAATTTTGCACATAACCTTACTTATGTTCAGTAATTTCAAGATTATGCATAATTGCGAACAAGTCTAAAACATTTCTCAAAAAGACCTTGTAGTTTTTCAGAAAACTGATTAAAAACAAATTCAAAGAAATAGTATTTAAATGCAGCAAAATTACATTTTGCTGTGGTACACTTAAAGGACGACTGTCATGAAAATCGTAAAATTTATAATACATGTAAACACATACAAATAAAAAGTACATTTCTTCCTGAGTATAATGAGCCAGATATTACTTTTTTTCTATGTTGCTGTCACTTACACTAAATAGTAGAAATCTAACATTACCTACAGGTTTTGGGCTAGTCCATCTCTTCATGGGGTATTCTCAGCATGGCCTTTATCCTACCTAATAAAACCTAAGTGTGTCTGCATCCCATGTCCTTTTGCGCTACCGTGCATGTGCCGCAGGGACAGCCATTGTTGGGACAGGAGCAGGACAGCCAGGGGGCCGGCCAGGTGTGTGCGGCGGCGGCGGGGGCACACGCACGTGCGCTGACAGGTGGCTGCAGTGACAGTTATTAAACGGGCTAAGGTCACTAGTTCTTTATAAAGAACTGAAAAAGAAAAAGATTTATACAAAGATGCTGGTCAGCCTCCCTGCTCACCGTACACTTTTTTGGCAGTTGGACTGAGCAACCGCCATTCACTAAGTGCTTCTGAAAATAAAGAAACCCTAAAAACCTTGAAGTGAACCTCCGGACTAAAAATCTACTCAGCAGAACTGAAAAAGGATTGGTGTTTCTTTAATAGTTTCACAGCATCAGAACTTTGTTTTTCTTACCAAAGCATCATTTTTAGCTGCATTTTTAGTTAAGCTCCACCCATCAAAGAAAACTGCCCGGGCTTTTTTTCCCTTATGCTGTGCAACGCATGATGGGATTTCCTATGCTATTCACATTGCCTAGCAACTGGGAGGGGTGATCAGCACATAGGACAGTTGAAACTGTGTCTCATGCTCCCGTCACTTCCTTTCAACCAAAAAGATGGCTGCCCTCATGAAATCAAACATTTGCCTGTTCTTTTAAAATAGGGTGGGTAAGAGATTATATTACCTATTTTAATTAACATAACTAATGTAACTTAATGACAGTATGTTTGTTTAGGCAGAAGTTCCTATTTAATGAGGAGATGGGCCAGTCCAAAAACTGTTGGTTCTGTCAGATTTCTACTACTCACTGTAAGTGACAGCACCATAGGAGAAAAGTAATTTATGGCTCATTTTTTTCTCTAGAAGAAACGTACTTATATGCATATGTTTATATATATTTAAAAATGTTATGATTTTTACAACAGTGGTCCTTTAACCCCCTTGGCGGTATGAAAAATACCGCCAGGGGGCAGCGCAGCAGTTTAAAAAAAAAAAAAAATTAAATCATGTAGCGAGCCCAGGGCTCGCTACATGATAGCCGCTGCTCAGCGGCATCCCCCCGCCCGCTTCGATCACCTTCGGCGATCTCCGATCAGGAAATCCCGTTCAAAGAACAGGATTTCCTGGAGGGCTTCCCCCGTCGCCATGGCGACGGGGCGGGATGACGTCACCGACGTCAGCGACGTCGGGACGTCATTGGGAGACCCGATCCACCCCTTGGCGCTGCCTGGCACTGATTGGCCAGGCAGCGCAGGGGTTGGGGGGGGCCGCGCGCCGCACCAGATAGCTGCGATCGGGCGCGCGGCGGCGGCCGCGATCGGGGTGCTGGCGCAGCTAGCAAAGTGCTAGCTGCGTCCAGCAAAAAAAAATTTAAATCGGCCCAGCAGGGCCTGAGCGGCACCCTCCGGCGGCTTACCCCGTGTCACACACGGGGTTACCGCTAAGGAGGTTAAATACAGGTACTTCACAAAAAAATTAGCATATTGTGATAAAGTTCATTATTTTCTGTAATGTACTGATAAACATTAGACTTTCATATATGTTAGATTCATTACACACAACTGAAGTAGTTCAAGCCTTTTATTGTTTTAATATTGATGATTTTGGCATACAGCTCATGAAAACCCAAAATTCCTATCTAAAAAAATTAGCATATTTCATCTGACCAATAAAAGAAAAGTGTTTTTAAAACAAAAAAAGTCAACCTTCAAATAATAATGTTCGGTTATGCACTCAATACTTGGTCGGGAATCCTTTTGCAGAAATGACTGCTTCAATGCGGCGTGGCATGGAGGCAATCGGCCTGTGGCACTGCTCAGGTGTTCTGGAGGCCCAGGATGCTTCGATAGCGGCCTTAAGCTCATCCAGAGTGTTGGGTCTTGCGTCTCTCAACTTTCTCTTCACAATATCCCACAGATTCTCTACAGGGTTCAGGTCAGGAGAGTTGGTAGGCCAATTGAGCACAGTAATACCATGGTCAGTAAACCGTTCATCTCCACAAAGCTTTTCAGCAGATGGAAGCATGAAGCGCTGCAAAATCTCCTGATAGCTAGCTGCATTGACCCTGCCCTTGATAAAACACAGTGGACCAACACCAGCAGCTGACGTGGCACCCCAGACCATCACTTACTGTGGGTACTTGACACTAGACTTCAGGCATTTTGGCATTTCCCTCTCCCCAGTCTTCCTCCAGACTCTGGCACCTTGATTTCCGAATGACAAGATGGCGCCGGGTGCGGACGCCACGGCCACAGGGCTCTGGCCTTTTTTCTTCCTTCTTCCCTAATTCCTCCCCACCGCTCTCACCAGCAACCTCTATCTGCGTGGTGAGATGCAGGGACCACAGGAGTGTGCGGCAGGCTACCATCGGCTGCCCGGGCTGCTATGCTCTGCCGCAGGGACCGACTACAGGAGAGCACACCAGCTCACAGGCACTGCAGACCTGGGCGAGAGGAGGGACGCGCGCTGACTCCACCAGCTCGGCCTCCGCATTCCGCGGGATGTGAAGGGGACCACTGTCGGCTTCCTCCACCACTGTCCCGGTCTGCAGCAGGCTGCCTGCCAGCCGGGAAACATCAGAGCCGAACGCCGCTGTCCCCCACGTGACCACCACCCACGTGCTTGCCAGCCTGAGGTCATCGGAGACCACGGGACAAGGCACTGCGGGGCTCTTTGCCGCTGAGGAGATGCTCTCCTCCCGATGCTGCTGCTCGCAGGAGTTCCCGCTCCATCGTCGCTCCTGCACCGTCGGCAGCTGCCACCCACGTGGTCCGGACAAAGATGGCTATTACCTCAGCATCGGGATCTCCGCCGTCCCCAGGATTTGGAGCCAATGGAGCACACTGCAGGGTAGATCACAAGGACTCTACTGCCCAGGTGAGCCCCCCATGCTGGCTGCTCTCTCTGTCCTCTGGGCAAGCTGAACTTGCTGCCATTCCCTGCTCCACCACGCTGTTCCCTGCTCCACCAAATCGGCCCGGGCTGCATGGCCCTATGCATGGCCCTTTGCAAACATCAGCCTCATGGCAGGGCCCGTGCACCCACCAGCTCCATCTCGCATCACTGCGGCAAGCCAGACAAACGGGACGCTTTCCAGCCACATCCAAGGGGCCTCACTTTCATTGTTGTTCTTCCCTTTTCTCTCTCTAGCTATCCCCTCTCTCTTTCTCTATCCCCCCCAGCTTTCTCTCGACTTTTGTGGACAACGGTAGCACCTGTCTAGTTGGGAGCGTGTCGCTGTGTAGCGTCCAGTACCGAAAATGGCAGCGCTCATTTCAGCTCTCAGGCTGCTCCTCCAGTCCCTCTTTTTTTCTGTTCTTGCTATCAGTGTATGTCTTGCACTTGTATTACGTTAACTGTATGTGTATGCTGTAATGCTCTCTGTTTTTGTTGTTTTGCTTTTATTGTTTATACGTATGTACCATGCTTAACTGTATACGACGTTCTGCTTAAGTGTACGCACAAACTGTAATGTTGTCCTATGTATGCTTGTCCCACGTCTACGTATGTACCATGCTTAACCGTGCTTTTCTTGTTTTTCATCAACGACCCTGTATGCGCCAAAACCAATTCCGGGTACAATCCACCGTTGTACTTGGCGAAAAATTCTGATTCTGAAATAAATTCTGATTCTGACATGCAAAAGTTGCTTTCATCCCCAAAAAGTATTTTGGACCACTGAACAACAGTCCAGTGCTGCTTCTCTGTAGCCCAGGTCAGGAGCTTCTGCCGCTGTTTCTGGTTCAAAAGTGGCTTGACCTGGGGAATGCGGCACCTGTAGCCCATTTCCTGCACACGCCTGTACACGGTGGCTCTGGAGGTTTCTACTCCAGACTCAGTCCACTGCTTCCGCAGGTCCCCCAAGGTCTGGAATCGGTCCTTCTCCACAATCTTCCAGAGTTCCAGGGTCCGGTCACCTCTTCTCGTTGTGCAGCGTTTTCTGCCACACTTTTTCCTTCCCACAGACTTCCCACTGAGGTGCCTTGATACAGCACTCTGGGAACAGCCTATTCGTTCAGAAATGTCTTTGTGTCTTACCCTCTTGCTTGAGGGTGTCAATGATGGCCTTCTGGACAGCAGTCAGGTCGGCAGTCTTACCCATGATTGCGGTTTTGAGTAATGAACCAGGCTGGGAGTTTTTAAAAGCCTCAGGAATCTTTTGCAGGTGTTTAAAGTTAATTAGTTGATTCAGATGATTAGGTTAATAGCTCGTTTAGAGAACCTTTTCATGATATGCTAATTTTTTTGAGATAGGAATTTTGGGTTTTCAAGAGCTGTACACTAAAATCATCAATATTAAAACAATAAAAGGCTTGAACTACTTCAGTTGTGTGTAATTAATCTAAAATATATTAAAGTCTTATGTTTATCAGCAGGGGTGCAGCTAAGGTTTTTGTGGCCCCAAGCGGACTGTAGTAAGTGGCTCGGTGAAAAATGGGTGTGGCTATCCCGCATAAGTGGGCATGGCCATGACATGTGGGTGGAGCGGGAGGGCGGATTGGGGCGGGGCTGTTTGCGGGGAAAAATGGATGTGGGGGCCATGGAGGCGCGCGCAGCGCACCGTGCCGAACAATGGGCGTGGCCATGACATTGTATGGGTGGAGCTTAACCGTAGCACAGCAAATATAGCCAACTATGACCATTAAATAATAAAGGCAGCAACAGTTACCCCAGACACCAGAAAATAAAAACGCAATTTGTGCAACATTTCAGCAGAAAACAAACGCAATTTGTGCAACATTTCAACAGAAATCAAATGCAATTTGGGCCACATTTCAGCAGAAATCAAACGTAATTTGGGCCCATTTTCAGCAGAAATCAAACGCAATTAGGGTACATTTTCAGCAGAAATCAAACGCAATTAGGGCACAGTTCAGCAGAAATCAAACGCAATTAGGGCACATTTTCAACAGAAATCAAACGCAATTAGGGCACATTTTCAGCAGAAATCAAATGCAATTAGGGCACATTCTCAGCAGAAATCAAACGCAATTAGGACACAGTTCAGCAGAAATCAAACGCAATTAGGGCCACATTTTCAGCAGAAATCAAACGCAATTAGGGCACAGTTCAGCAGAAATCAAACGCAATTAGGGCACATTTTCAGCAGAAATCAAACGCAATTAGGGCACATTTTCAGCAGAAATCAAACGCAATTAGGGCACATTCTCAGCAGAAATCAAACGCAATTAGGGCACAGTTCATCAGAAATCAAACGCAATTAGAGCCACATTTTCAGCAGAAATCAAATGCAATTAGGGCACAGTTCAGCAGAAATCAAACGCAATTAGGGCACAGTTCAGCAGAAATCAAACGCAATTAGGGCACAGTTCAGCAGAAATCAAACGCAATTGGGGCCACATTTTCAGCAGAAATCAAATGCAATTAGGGCACAGTTCAGCAGAAATCAAACGCAATTAGGGCACAGTTCAGCAGATATCAAATGCAATTAGGGCACATTTTCAGCAGATAAGAGCTGCAAAAAGAAAAGAATTTACTCACCTGGCATTGGCAGAAGTCTTCTCTCCCCGTCTCCTCTCCTGGCCGGTGGCCGACTCCTCAGGCGCGCAGTTCCCACGGAGCTCCCACCCTCCTCCAATCTCCCGCGCTGATTGAATGCAGGGCTACGGGAAGATGGCCACCCGAAGCCCTGTACTGGAGACATAAATAGTCTCCAGAGCAGAGCTTTGGCAGCGGCCATCTTCCCGTAGCCCTGCTGCCCTGCTCTGCCAGCCCCGCGGGGCTGCGGGAAAACAGTGACATTACGCCGACGTCACTGAGCCGCCGAGGCCCCTACGATCTTGAGGCCCCAAGCGGCCGCTTGGTTTGCTTTATGCCTCGCGGCGCCCCTGTTTATCAGTACATTACAGAAAATAATGAACTTTATCACAATATGCTCATTTTTTTAGAAGGATCTGTATATATTGAATACCGAGTTCTGCATACACATTTTATACAATTTAAAGCAAACCTGTCATCCAGCACTGGGACCCTCAGGAGGGAGTTCAAAACCACACTCCTGTCCATGAACCAGCATGGCACAGGATGCCTCGTACCTGTGTAGTGCCACGGAGCCAGTCAGGCTTGGCTTTTTCCGCTGAGCCTAAGCCGCTCATCGCTGCTGCACAGGCGTGAGGCTCCTGCACCTGCCATGCTTGTTCATGGATAGGAGTGCGATTGTGAACTTTTGTAGGGTCCCACTGCTGGATTGATGGGAAGACTCTGGAGGATCTCAACCATGTAAACGTGACAAAATTTACATTTTTTAAAGTCACAGGTTTGTTTTAAAATGCACAAAAAGTGTATGCAAACTCAGTATACAGTATAAGGGAAGACGCCGAGAGCCCAGTATAGTGTAGTATGTACTGTAAATTGGGTATGGAAGGTAAGTATAGGTAGGTTATACTCACAAACAAGGGTTACCGTCCAGGTAACCACTATGAAGGCAGGTGAGGAGATTAGACCTGTCCCCACTCAGGATTAAGAAGTCGCTCTCTGTAGATCGGGAAAAAAGAAGAATTCCCCTCCACCAGGGGTGGAAACAACTGCAAAAGTAGTACAGAGGCGCCAACAGGGTAAAAACAATATTTCTTTAAAATGGATAAAATGAAGTAGGTAGCGGTGGACTTACCCCTCCAAAACAGACACAAAAATTGCTGTTTTAAGCAAAAATCAGTTTATTTACATACTCCAAACAAGGCGCATATCACCAATGCGGTCCGGTACATAGCCTGGCGCCTCTGTCACAAAGGCGCCAGGCTATGTACCGGACCGCATTGGTGATATGCTCCTATTTATTGCCTGAGGAAGTGGGATATACCCGCGAAATGCGTTGCACCTTGTTTGGAGTGTGTAAATAAACTGATTTTTGCTTAAAACAATTTCGGTACGTGTCTGTAATTACGCATAGCCCTTATGCAATTACGCGTAAGAATACCGTAATTCAGGTTGTTACGTTATAGGCTTACGCGTAAAATCCTACTAGCAATTAATGCGTAAGGTCATGCTGCCAAAGCGGAAAAGTTGACGCATGGATCAATGTTAGGTAGCCGCCGACTTTAAGTGTTAATAGCAAAGCCCCCTTAATTGCTAAGAGCCTCAAATTTGGAGAATATATTAAGGAGATCAGAAGGAATAAGAGGAAAATTTTTTTTTCAAAAAGACCTTATAGTTTGAGAAAATCGATGTTAAAGTTTCAAAGGAAAAATATATACATTTAAAAACCCGCCGACTTTAACGGTTAATAGCAAAGCCTGCTTAAAATGTAGGAACACCAAATTCACAGGGTATATTAAGGGAATCAGTGGGAATAAGAGGGAAATTTTTTTTTCAAAAAGACTTTATAGTTTTTGAGAAAATCGATTTTTAAGTTTCAAGGGCAAAAATGTCTTTTAAATGCGGAAAATGTCAGTTTTTTTTGCACAGGTAACAATAGTGTTTTATTTTCATAGATTCCCCCAAGTGGGAAGAGTTTTACTTACTTCGTTCTGAGTGTGGGAAATATAAAAAAAAAACGACGTGGGGTCCCCCCTCCCAGACCTCTTTAACCCCTTGTCCCCCATGCAGACTGGGATAGCCAGAATGCGGAGCACCGGCCGCGTGGGGCTCCGCACCCTGACTATACCAGCCCGCATGGTCCATGGATTGGGGGGTCTCGGAAGGGGAGGGGCAGCCAAGCTTTCCCCTCCCCCTCCGAGCCCTTGTCCAATCCAAGGACAAGGGGCTCTTCTCCACCTCCGATGGGCGGTGGAGGTGGAGGCCGCGATTTCCTGGGGGGGGGGGGGGTTCATGGTGGCATCTGGGAGTCCCCTTTAAAAAGGGGTCCCCCAGATGCCCACCCCCCCTCCCAGGAGAAATGAGTATAGAGTTACTTGTACCCCTTACCCATTTCCTTTAAGAGTTAAAAGTAAATAAACACACAAACACATAGAAAAAGTATTTTAATTGAACAAAAAACATAACCACGAAAAAAGTCCTTTAATATTCTTAATTAACCATTAATACTTACCTGTCCCTTTAAAAGCCAGTTCCCACGCAATATCCTCGGAAATATACTAATCAGTTACAATGTAACAAAGTTGTTACAATGTAACAACTTTGTTACTTTGTAACACCACCGCACCCGACGTCACTCGCCGCTCACCCGCCGGCCGCCGCATACACGCTAAGTCCCCGCCGGCTCCCGCCGTCCACTCCGCCCACACCTGTCACCCATATACATGCTGGCACCCATGGGTGCCAGCATGTATATAGGTGACATGTGGGAGAGGCGGGGAGGGCAGCGGAGCCGGCGGGACTTAGCGTCCTGCACCTGACAGAGCTCTGAGCTATATAGCTCAGAGCTCTCTAAAGCATCTTTGTATTTGGGCTCCAAGGAGCCCCATTGGTCCTTAGCAGACCAATGGGGTTCCTTCAAATCAGAAGGAACCCCATTGGTCTGCTAAGGACCAATGGGGCTCCTTGGAGCCCAAATACAAAGATGCTTTAGAGAGCTCTGAGCTATATAGCTCAGAGCTCTCTCTCGGGTTCAGGACGCTAAGTCCCCACCGGCTCCGCTGCCCTCCCCGCCTCTCCCACATGTCACCTATATACATGCTGGCACCCATGGGTGCCAGCATGTATATGGGTGACAGGTGTGGGCGGAGTGGACGGTGGGAGCCGGCGGGGACTTAGCGTGTATGCGGCGGCCAGCGGGTGAGCGGCGAGTGACGTCGGGTGCGGTGGGGTTACAAAGTAACAAAGTTGTTACATTGTAACAACTTTGTTACATTGTAACTGATTAGTATATTTCCAAGGATATTGCGTGGGAACTGGCTTTTAAAGGGACAGGTAAGTATTAATGGTTAATTAAGAATATTAAAGGACTTTTTTCGTGGTTATGTTTTTTGTTCAATTAAAATACTTTTTCTATGTGTTTGTGTGTTTATTTACTTTTAACTCTTAAAGGAAATGGGTAAGGGGTACAAGTAACTCTATACTCATTTCTCCTGGGAGGGGGGGTGGGCATCTGGGGGACCCCTTTTTAAAGGGGACTCCCAGATGCCACCATGAACCCCCCCCCTCCAGGAAATCGCGGCCTCCACCTCCACCGCCCATCGGAGGTGGAGAAGAGCCCCTTGTCCTTGGATTGGACAAGGGCTCGGAGGGGGAGGGGAAAGCTTGGCTGCCCCTCCCCTTCCGAGACCCCCAAATCCATGGACCATGCGGGCTGGTATAGTCAGGGTGCGGAGCCCCACGCGGCCGGTGCTCCGCATTCTGGCTATCCCAGTCTGCATGAGGGACAAGGGGTTAAAGAGGTCTGGGAGGGGGGACCCCACGTCGTTTTTTTTTATATTTCCCACACTCAGAACGAAGTAAGTAAAACTCTTCCCACTTGGGGGAATCTATGAAAATAATACACTATTGTTACCTGTGCAAAAAAAACTGACATTTTCCGCATTTAAAAGACATTTTTGCCCTTGAAACTTAAAAATCGATTTTCTCAAAAACTATAAGGTCTTTTTGAAAATGTTTTTTTCCTCTTATTCCCACTGATCCCCTTAATATACCCTGTGAATTTGGTGTTCCTACATTTTAAGCAGGCTTTGCTATTAACCGTTAAAGTCGGCGGGTTTTTAAATGTATATATTTTTCCTTTGAAACTTTAACATCGATTTTCTCAAAAACTATAAGGTCTTTTTGAAAAAAAATGTTTTCCTCTTATTCCTTCTGATCTCCTTAATATATTCTCCAAATTTGAGGCTCTTAGCACTTAAGGGGGCTTTGCTATTAACCCTTAAAGTCGGCGGCTTTTTTACATTATACGGGAACATAATATTACGCAATTACGGCAGACTGTGTAATTTCAATGGGAGTTTACGGTCTTACGCGTAATTTGTTACGCGTAATAACGTAACCTACGGTCTACGCGTAATTAATTATGCGTAATACCGTAACGCTTACGGTGCATTTGTAGTGAATTTCGATGCGTAATTACGCTAATGCGTAATTTCGGCCCAGCACTGCCGACTCCCACAGCCTGTCTTAGAATTACTGTGGTAAGAGTGGTGCTAACTAACACTTACATACTATTGACCCCATAGGGGTCACAGGAACAGGTGTAAGCCTTCACAGAAGGTGTAGCTGGGGTAAATGAGGAAAAAAATATAAGGGCACATAGAAATATATACAGTGGGTGCTACGCAACAATTGTTTCACCCCTTAATTAGGGCATTGTCAGGAGAACAGAAGTGCACAAATCAAGATACAGTATACATAATCCCCCCACCAACCAAAAACAATTCCCCTAGCATCAGCCCAAGTCAGAGCTGGTCGGCTAGTATGCTAGCCAGGTTTAAATACTTGATATGGGAATCCACAAATCTTAAGGCCCAGTATAAATGGCACATGGGGTTAATTAGTTAGGTAAGAGCTAAAACTTAACCATGGGGGGGAACCTTATTAATGTGACACTGTCACTTTAACCACTTAAGGACCACAGCCCCCTCCCCGCCCCCCCAGTGACCAGGCTATTTTTTTTACAATTCAGTGCTCTGCAGCTTT
Source organism: Hyperolius riggenbachi (assembly GCF_040937935.1). NCBI lineage: Eukaryota > Metazoa > Chordata > Amphibia > Anura > Hyperoliidae > Hyperolius > Hyperolius riggenbachi. The sequence goes on along the minus strand of NC_090649.1, from coordinate 384,149,654 downwards.
AATAGCTTGATGAAGAGCCGAAAACCCTAGCACACAGATTAATTCCTCCCTTTTCTGCCCACCAACACGACTTTCTGTTGGAGGGCTCTGATTGCTGATGTATGTTTTTTTATTAATTTTTTTTTTTTTAATAAAATTGTATTTTTTAAAAATCTTTCCCTAACACATCTATCGCCAGCCAATCAGGGTGATCCTCTCAAAGGCATCAGCCTATGAGAGGTGATGGCAATCAGAGGCTCTCTAAGGGACAGCCAAGTGACATGGCTGTCAGTACAGCGCTGCAGTAGATCGCATCGTTGTACAATGTAAATAGATGGCGGTTTCTCCATCTAACAGTCTGCTAGTGGCGATCGCTGCTGGTAGACTGATGGAGATGCTAACAAACAATCATTCACTTTTAAACTAGTGCATGCACATGCATGCGTGAGAATGATGGGAACATGCATGTGCAGGAGCATGCATGCAAGTGCACAAGTAGCATTAAAGAGACACTGAAGCGAAAAAAAAATGATGATATTATGATTTGTATGTGTAGTACAGCTAAGAAATAAAATACATTAAGATCAGATATATCAGTCTAATTGTTTCCAGTACAGGAAGAGTTAAGAAACTCTAGTTGTTATCTCTATGCAAAAAAGCCATTAATCTCTACGACTTTCAAAGTCGTGGAGAGGGCTGTTATCTGACTTATTATCTCAACTGTAAGTGAACTAATTACTTTTTCTCTGCCAGAGGAAAGGTCATTAGTTCACAGACTGCTCTGAAAGATTCATTTTGAATGCTGAGTGTTGTGTAATCTGCACATAATTAGAGAATGATGCAATGTTAGAAAAAACACTGTATACCTGAAAATAAAAATATGAGGATATTTTCTTTGCTGCTAATCTTCTAGTAATTATTCATAGTACACAACCAATTCACTATATCATATATTTTTTTTTCGCTTTAGTGTCTCTAAGTGCAAGACTGGATACTTAAGGAGGATACATTAGGATGTGAGGTCACGTCAAAAGCTATTAACATTTTTTCTTAGATTTTTTAAAAATAAACAGTCTTTTTGAAAAAAAAAATTGTTCCCAGTGGTTTCTGGTTTTCACAAACCGGTTTTGCAATTTACTCAAAAAATAGTTTACAACGGTTGCATTCATGATTATGCAAAATTTATAAGTGGATTACACAAAATCCATTTTATTTGAAGAATTATAATTATGTTAATTTGTAATTGCAACATTTTACACAGCATTTTGGGGAAGAGAAATTAGCACATTACACAGTAAGTACGGTATTTCATTTTGTACATAGAGCAACTATTCTTTATCTGATGTCTGCTTACTGTGTTTTTTCTATGTCGTGTGGCAGTGTCTACATGTGAACAACTTTAGACAGAAACTTAAAAAAGAATAATTGTACACGTATAGACATTACCCTCATATGTGCTGTATGTAGGAAAGTGTGCTAAAGTTAGATGCATATGGTTTTAAATACGTGCCATAAAATCAATAAATTGTTCACTCATCTATGGTAATTTTCCTTTTATGGCATATATGCATGATGGGGATGAGCGTCTAACTTCAGTATGCTGGCATATATGTTCCTGGACATTACATTTACACTATAAAGCCTAATCAGGGCAGATCTCGTTCACTTAAATGAGAAAAAAGATATAACTTCTTTGATTTAAAAAAATAAATAAATCTAATTTTCTGAGCCAAAAGAGTCCAAACATTTTAAAAGTACTTGCTTAAAGGAATACATTTAGTTGATCTGGAATTCCAACCAATATATCTAATTCCCTACCCTTTTTTTTTCTATTTGGATGTGTGTAAAAAAGCATAGTAAAATAAAACCACAAAAAAACCCCACAAAAAACAAACAAAAAAACTATGAAATCATTAGAGAAGAAAATAATGAACATAATGCATAAAAAGAAAGAAAACAGGGCAGGTAGCATTCTAACATAACGAAAAGGTGGGAGGTCAAGCCATGCAGAATGAATACGGAGTTGTGTTATGCTTCGTATACACGTCTGAACATGGGGCGGCCGTTCTGACGACAGTATCTCCGTGTGTACAGTCTGTCAGCAGGCTGATAAGGCTGGTTTTGACCAAAGACTGTACACATGGGGATACTGTAGCCAGAACGGCCGCCCCGCGGGCGGGTCTAACGACCCGTCGTTTGAACGAATCAGGCGTGTGTATGCGCCTTTACAGGTAAAATATCAAGATAGTTTCAAAGAACTTTTATTTGCAGATTAATAGAAAATCATTACAAAACAGTTTGAATGAGGTAAAAAACAGAACATTTGTACAGATCGAATTGGATCATTTAGTTTGCAATCATACAATAATGTTTCAGGTGAGGTCAGGTGTGTTACATTGGATCTTCTATAAGCTTAAGCACGATTATATTTTTTTACAAAAACAAACTTTCCTCTGGTTATAGGCAGGAATCTGGATCAAGGCTGCTCCAGCACAATTCTGTTCTACATTAAGGTATATTATGCAGCCCAGGTGGTGTTTTTTATCCAAAACAGAACAGAAATAGGATAAAGTAACATTATTGGAAGTAAACAATAGAAACATGAAAAGAAAAGAATCAAAAAAGTAGCACAGACCGTGTGTGCCCAGCCCATTCATTCACAGCAGCAAATAGTGTTTGAGTAGAAGATGTCGTTTTACATGGTGTAATTCATATCCTAAAGGTATGATAAGGAACTGCGTATCCCAAGAAAGGACACACTCTGTATCCAGGGAGACCAGATCTTTTCAAAGTGGTGGGTCGTATCTAGCAGATTTGCTTTAATCTTTTCGTTAACCATAAGATCATGTATACGTTTAAGGACCACTTTATAATACAATCTGGGTTTTAGCCATTGTGAGGTGATGTATGTTTTACAGGCATTAGCTATAAATTGTATTAGCTTCAGGTAAAAGATCAAGATAAACACCAGACAGATAATTAAGGGAATCTGAAAAGTCTGCCGGGTCCTGATATACTGCATCATTTTAGATAATAAAGGCAGCCATACACTGGTCGATGTGCCATCAGATCGACCAGCTGACAGATCCCTATCTGATCGAATCTGATCAGATAGGGATCGTATGGCTGCCTTTACTGCAAACAGATTGTGAATCGATTTCAGCCTGAAACCGATCACAATCTGTTCAGCTGCTCCTGCCGCCTGTCCTCCCCCCGTGCATACATTACCTGACGCTGGCTCCCGGGCATCTTCTCCACGCTGCACCGCTCTGTTCTTGCTCCATCTCGGCGCTTCCTGTGTCACTCCGTGACCAGGAAGTTCAAATAGAGCGCCCTCTATTTGAACTTCCTGGGTCGCTGCAGTGACACAGGAAGCGCCGGGATGGAGCGAGTGCAGCGCTGAGAAGATGCGGAGAAGACGCCCGGGAGCCCGCATCAGGTAATGTATTTTTCATCGGATCGGCCGCCGCTAGCGACGCGCACTTTACCCGCGGGCGATCGAGGGTAATTTCCCGCACGGCGCGATCGACGGACCGATCCGATTTCGGGAGGAAATCGGATCGTCGGCGGCGTTTACCGCGAACGATTGGCAGCAGATTCGATCCCAGGATCGAATCTGCTGTCGAAACGGCCGGGAATCGGGCCAGTGTATGGCCACCTTAAGGGATTTCAGCATATTCTATTTAAACAAAGGATTAGTGACGGACAAACATCCTGACCCGTTTGCGAATTTTACAGCAAAAATTTGCAAACCGACCGGTCAAAGTGAGCTCCATTGACTTTAATGGCAGGCAAGCCTCTAAAAAACCTTTCAGGGCATCTTTGCAGCCACAATTTCTTTAAAAGAGGTGTACAAAGTGTACAAAAACCCAAACAGTGGAATGGCGGAGGGAAATCAATGGCAAAATATTGTTACAAAATTATGTACTTTATATAAATACTTTTTTTTATGTTTTGAAGCCCCCATACATGTTAGAATCATCAAATTTGCAGGGTATGTTAAGGAAAACTATGAGAACAAGGGAAAACAAATTTCAAAGAGACCTTGTCGTTTTTGAGAAAAATCAATGTGAAAGTTACAATATGAAAAAGGTTACTTTTAAATGCGGTTAAAGGACAACTGAAGTGAGAAGAGTATGAAGGCTGACATTTTTTCCTTTTAACCTCTTAAGCACCAGTCACAAGGCAACTTTTTACAATTCCGTACTTCACAACTTTTATTGCTTCACTTGACAACAAACAGCAGTTTATTGCATGGTCATACAACTCCGCACCCAAATAAAATGTTACCTCCTTTTCTTCCCACTAATAGAGCTTCATTTTGGTAGGATTTGATTGCTGCTGCTCCATTTCATTTTTTTTTTTATTTATAAAAGAAGAAGAGCAACATTTTGCATTTTTTTATCCCCCCCCCCCCTTGCCCTCCTAAATGGGCCCTACACTACAATACATACACTACACTATACATACTGGACATAAACATTTGGCTATGATCAGGATTGTGAGCCCCCTCCAAGGGACAGTTAAATGACAAGGCACTAATCTGTGCAGTGCTGTGCTAGATGTCAGCATTATATAATTACATTTAAGGCGTTTCAATTGAAAAACCAGCCCACCAGCGCTAATCAGCCGCTGGCAGGCTGATCGCTATGCCCCACTGTGTTTATTGACGGGAGGGTGCACTCCTGTGAGACTCCATCAAATCTCGCTCCTTGCGAGATTTCACCATATGGCGACGCGGAGGAAAAACAGAGCCAATCTGCCGCCGCCATATGACATTAGGCGATCGGCAAGTGGTTAAACAATATCAGTTGCCTGGCAGCCCTGCTGGTCTATTTGGCTGCAGTAGTATTTGAATCACACCAGAAGAAGGCATGCAGCTAATCTGGTCAGATAATGTCATAAACACCTGATCTGCTGCATGCTTGTTCAGGGTCTATAGCTAAAAGTATTAGAGGCAGAGGTACAGCTGGACTGTCAGGCAACTGGTATTGCTTAAAAGGAAATAAATATTGCAGTCTCCATATCCTTCTCACTTCAGTTGTCCTTAAAAATTACAGGGGTGACAGGGGCGGCTCTAGGCATGATGTTGTGGGTAAGAGATGGCTCGAACCTCCGATTTTCGGTTTGCGAACCTCGAACGCGAACTTCTGCAAAAGTTCGGTTCACGCAAACTTTCGCGAACCGCAATAGACTTCAATGGGGAGGCGAACTTTGAAAACTAGAAACATTTATGCTGGCCACAAAAGTGATGGAAAAGATGTTTCAAGGGGTCTAACACCTGGAGGGGGGGCATGGATGAGTGAGATAGATGCCAAAAGTCCTGGGGAAAAATCTGGATTTGAAGCAAAGCAGGGCTTTAAGGGCAGAAATCAGATTGCATGCTAAATTTGAGGCCTAAAGTGCTTTAAAACATCTTGCATGTGTATACATCAATCAGGGAGTGTAATTAGAGTACTGCTTTCTACTGACACACCAATCTCACTGTGTAACGCACCGCAAACAGCTGTTTGTGTAGTGACGGCCGTGCTGGACTGGTGCGCAATATGGCCAGAGTGCAGGTGATGGCGGCTTTCCAGCCCATATGGTCGCTGGGCTGAGGTAGCTGAATGACAGAACAGTGACTGTCCAGCTGATCAGATTTGGTCTGCCCACAATGAAGCAACGACCTTATTATCTTAGGTGTGCCCCCCCCGACACTCATATAGCTGGCGGTCATTGCTTCATTGTGATATGCAAGCCCCTTCACCACGGCAAGTTAACTTTCACAAAGGGGAATTGGCACATGTACATGCCTTTTGTTTTGATGTTAGGCAGGCATGTACATGCACCAGAAAAATTATTATAGCAGCTGCTGCTGGCAGCGGCCTTACACATTCAGAAATCCACCTGGAGTCATGGTGGTGGCGGAGAAGGCAGTCAAGCGGCCTGAGGGAGAGATGCTGTGTGGGGAGCGACTTAGTCTTGGGGCAGGCAGTCACACGGCATGCAGGCAGAGATGCTGTGTGTGGGGACTGACTTAGTCTTGGGGTGGGCAGTAGGCCTCCACTTTTGTGACTTAGGCGACTTCTCTTCTCAGTGACAATGCCTCCAGCTGCGCTGAAGGCCCTATCTGACAGGACGCTTGAGGCAGGGCAAGACAGAAGTTGTATGGCAAATTGGGACAGCTGTGGCCATGGGTTAAGCCTGCGCACCCAGTAGTCCAAGGGTTCATCGCTGTTCACAGTGTCTAAATTCACACTTCAGGTAGTCGGCTACCTGCTGGTCCAATCGTTGGTGGAGGGTGAATTCGGAAGGGCTAAGGCGAGGCATTGGACTAAAGAATGTCCGCATGTCCGACATCACCATGAGATCGCTGGAGCGTCCTGTCCTTGCCTGCGTCGACATGGGAGAAGGATTACTGGCAGTGGTACCTTTATTGCGTTGTGCTGTGACATCACCCTTAAACGCATTGTAAAGCATAGTTGCCAGCTTGTTCTGCAAGTGCTGCATCCTTTCTGCCCTCATGTGATTTGGTAACATGTCCACCACTTTGTGCCTATACTGAGGGTCTGGTAGCGTGGCCACCCAGTTCAGCTCATTCCCCTTGAGTTTTTTTATACAGGGGTCCCTCAACAGGCTGGACAGCATGAAAGATGCCATCTGCACAAATTTGGATCCAGACAAACTATCCATCTCCTCTTGCTCTTCCTCAGTGATGTCAGGTAAGTTCTCCTCCTCCCCCCAGCCACAAACAATACCACGGGAAAGTTGAGCAGCACAAGCCCCCTGCAACCCCTGCTGCAGTTCTTCTGCCGCCTCCTCCTCCTCCAAAAAAACCCCTTCCTCATCATCTGAGTCTGACTCCTCTTCCCCACACGACTATTCCTCCTCCTCCTCCCCCTCTGTGCTGCCGCAGGTGTTGAGGAAACATCTGGTTCTGATTAGAATTGATCCCACAACTCTTCCTCCGGTTCCTGTTCACGCTCCTCCACAGTTTGATTCACCACTCTACACACAGCACGCTCCAAGAAGAAAGCATACAGGATCAATTTGCTGATGGCGTCTTCACTGCGACTCACCAGGTTGGTCATCTCCTCAAATGGCCGCATGAGCCTGCAGGCATTTTGCATGAGTGTCCAGTTCTTGGGCCAGAACATCCCCAAAGCCCCCAGAGTGTGTCCTTCTACTGTAGTTGTAGAGATACTGGGTCGAATCCCAGCGAGTCACCGGCAAGTTGTTTCTCTGCTGAATATCGGCAAAGTGTGCCATGGCCGTGTAAGACCACCTGAAATTCCCACACAACTTCCTGGCCTGCTTCAGGGCGTCCTGTAAGCCTGGGTACTTCGACACAAATCTCTGAATGATGAAAACGTGGTTGGGGTGTCTTGGCACCCTATGGGGAAAAAAAAGATACAGGAGACAAAAAAGGGAGCCCGATAGTGCAGTATGTCAATAGTAGGTGTGTGGAGAAATCAATTGATTGAAAGGGCTACTCACAAAGGAGGGTTGCAAGGGGCAACCGACCACAGGAAGCAGGTGGAGACCATAAACCCGACTCCGCAACCAGGTCTGTCCAGGACCACCCCGAGTGGTCGCTCTCTTAGATGAAAAAGGATCCCAAAACCCCTGATAAAATCAGCTAGAACAAGAGCGAAACTTCTAGAACAAAGATCCCTCCTTACCACACACAAAAAAGGAAAGTCACAGCCACTGACACACAACCCTCGTTCATTACCCGCTTCTGCTCTAACCACAATAATATAAGATCTGTTATCAATAAACACTGGTCAACATTGCTTAAAGACCCTTACCTTTGTCCAAAACTAGAATCCAAGCCCAATCTGATATTCAGAAGAGCCAAAACCTTAAAGAACATCATAGCCCCGAGCAGGCCCCGAGCACTTGCCCCCAGGGAACCCACTCTCAAAATCTCCCCTGGTATACAAAGATGCCATTCACAAAAATGCTTAGCCTGTGAATACCTGCGCCCAGGAACCTCCTCTTTTAAATGCACTGTCACTCAAGAAACATTCAGCATTGACCACCATTTCACTTGCAGCACTACACACATCATCTATTTGATAACTTGTCCTTGTAATAAACAATATGTCGGCCACACAAGTCAACAAACAAGAGCTCGCATAGGACAACAGGAGGAATATTCAAAAAGCATATGCCAAACATAGCCTCTCAAGACATTTTGCAGAATTTCATAATTCTGCAAAATGGCTCTTCACATTCATGCCAGTTGAATACGTATCTAACAACTTGTCCCATACCGAATGCATGACTCGCCTTCGGGCTAGAGAAATGTTTTGGATTTTCAAATTAAGAACATTGAAACCAGAAGGACTCAATGAATGCCTGGAGCACAATTACTAATCTAGCTCCGACATTAAGTACAAATTTTTCCGAACTATCCTGTCATCTGGGTCCCCCCCCCCCACAAGTTATCATGCATCGACACACACCAATGTTTGCTTATTATCCTGTATAACAATGTTCCAATTCATCCTTCGCCCCCTCACTCTTCCCTCCCCTCACACACCAACCCCACTTTTCTTTTCTTTCTCTCAGCTCGGCCATCCACCTGCCAATAAAATCATTCCACCACATAGTCATTCTCATCTACACCACTCATATGCACACATTTCATACATATTGGAAAATATAAAAAATAAAAATATCTTATCCTTATGACATCACTCATATGATTTTGAGAGTGACACAAACTATTATATACACGTCCTGAGCATTATATATGTGCTAAACAGAAAGATATATACCACAAAACAATGCAGTTTTATTGTATAATCGTGTTTAATGCAAAGATTCCTATATAATTTAATTCATCTAATCACTATTTTTACCACTAACTATTAGATATTTATCTAAATAATCCACTATTGCGCCAATGTATTTTAATATATATTTTGTCTTTCACCAACTAACTGTCAAAATCTATCACTATGAGAACAGAAATCCAGTCCACTAGCAATGAGATGCTAATGAGAAAGTCCCATCGCCATCTAGTGGCCAAATAATTTAATAAATCAACTCCTGGTCCTATCTTTTCTATGAATCCAGCGTAGGACTGGCAAAATACATTGCTTTCCTATGCTATGCCCCTTTTCAATATGGCCCCACCACTACTTCCTGTGATTACATCATCACGCACCCTCCCCTTCCCTAATCTGCTGAGAGTGTGCAGACCTGTAGCTGCTTAAACAAATCAAGTAAGGTTATATAACGCAGAGACAGGGAATGTCCTGTAGAGGCTCCCTATGCTACATGATTTCTGTCATTTGGTGAGTATTACAACGTTGTTTTCTGGTCTCCATTGTATCCTGCCTTTTTACTCCCCCTGCTGACTGAACATGTATTATGCTGTGCACAATGTACTGCAATGCTTTTAAAAGTCAGTGACCAGTTCCTTTTACTTATGCAGAGCAACACTGTGAAATGCTTGCAGCGCTGCCTGGATTTTGTCTTTGTTTAGAACTGGCCAAGTTTTTAGGATTTCTTATGTTGTTGTGTGTGTATGTATGTGTGTATATATATGTATATATTTTTTATACATTGCTAGATATCTGTGTTTTATATTATATCATTCATGTGGGCGCATGGCTAATTTTAGAATACTATCCACTATGTTCCTAGTTCTTTTTAATTGATGATGCATACATTATCATCAATGGAAACCCCCTTCCCCCCCCCCTTTTTTTTTTTTCCCCTTGGTCTGTATAGAATTTATTTTTTCCATATATATATCTATATATATTATATATTTATCATTCATCTAGAAGGTGCATAATAATAATGGTATTGTGCATTACGGCAAATGGAGCTTAGACTAAACCATCAAGTTTGCCCTTAGATATGAGACACAGTAGTGTGTTCTCTTTGATGTGTGTGTGCGTGCGCATAAATATGCGTTTGCATATGCACAGCATGGAATCAACTATTAGGGCATGGATAAATCTGCCAAATTAAATTCATGTTATGCTATTTATTCATTTATATATGTACTCTGACCGTTATTTTTATAATTTTTTATGAAATATGTATATGTATGTACATTGAGGAACTCTTTATGCTGTTCTAGGCACTGTATTGGCCTGAGGAAGCGGGCTCAGACCCGCGAAACGCGTTGCCTGTGCTCAAATAAAAATCTTTTGTAAGTTTACAGAGATTTCGTCATTGAGGTAAGATACCTCATTTTTCTTTTTCGTTTTTAAACTGGTTTTAAAAGCTTTTATTCAAATCAGGGCGCCTCTTTCCCTTATTGTGCTCTGAATGATGAGATTCAGAACATGTGCCATGCAGGGTACATGTGTCAGCTTTCCCAAATTCAAAGCGGATAATGAGATTGCTGCCATTGTCACACACCATGTTGCCAATCTCCAGCTGGTGCGGGGTCAGCCACTGATCCACCTGTTAAGAGCAGCCAGGAGAGCTGCTCCAGTGCAATGCTCCACTTTGAGGCAAGACATGTCTAAGATGTCGTGACACAGTCGTACCTGGCATGCAGCATAGGCCCTGGGGAGCTTGGGCTGTGTAGCTGGAGAGGAGATTGCAGAACCAGTAGAGTAGCACTACCACTTAGCCAAGGAGGATGATGACAGCGAAGAGGATGTAGCAGGAGGAGTAGGAGGAGAAGGAGAGGAGGTGGCAGCAGGTCTGCCTGCAAGCCGTTGAGGTGTCACAAGTTGGTCCTCTGCATAGCCACGTACTCCCTGCTTGCCATCTGTCACCAAGTTGACCCAATGGGCTATGTAAGTAATGTACCTGCCTTGACCGTGCTTGGCAGATCAAGCATCCGTGGCCAGATGGACCCTTGACCCAACGCTGTTGTGACAGAGATGACACCACTTGCCTCTCAACTTCACGGTACAGTTTGGGTATTGCCTTTTTAGAGAAATAATTGAGGCCTGACATCTTCCACTGCGGTGTCCCAATGGCCACAAATTTACGGAAGGCCTCAGAGTCCACCAGCTGGTATGGTAACAGCTGGTGAGCTAACAGTTCTGCCAAGCCAGCTGTCAGACACCAGGCAAGGGGTGACTGGCAGAAATTGGCTTCTTCCGCTCAAAGATTTCCCTCACAGACACCTGACTGCTGCTGTGGGCAGAGGAGCAGGAACCGCTCAAGGTGAGAGGCGGAGTGGAGGAGGGTTGCTGTGATTGTGAAGGTACAAGGGAGAAAGAGGCTGAAGATGATGCACCTGAAGGAGGAAGAGGAGAAGGAGGGTGGCTTTTCTTTTGTGTGCTGTTTTTCCTCTGGTGCTCTTCCCATTGCTGTTTGTGCCTTTTCTCCATGTGCCTTCGTAAGGCAGTTGTCCCTACGCAGCTGTTGGCCTTTCCACGGCTCAATTTTTGGAGGCAAGGAGAACAGATGGCATTTCTCTGATCTAAGGCAGACACACTATAAAATTTCCAAACCGCTAAGCCACCTGGGGTGATTGCACTATGGTGGCATCAGCAGCTGACATTGAAAGGCATGTTGGCTGGCTGTCCATAGGTGGTGATACATGGCACCGGACACTGCCACCAGATGTTTGACAGCGAGCTCCCCCTGCTTCTTTCAGGACCTAGTCTCCTCCTACTCCTCTCTGACTCCCCCCTCTGAACTGTCCCCTTGGTCAATTGTCTCTTAGGATCCTACCTGACATCCGTATCATCGTCATCATCATAATCATCCTGCCCAGCTTCGCTTGCCTCAGACACCTCATAAACTGCACCAACAGCAGGTACTTCATGATCCTCCTCCTCACACGTTACGTCCATAGTGTCGCCTAACTCAGACATAGGAGGTGGTGTAACTTGCTTAGCGCCTTCATCTTGTTGTAACAGTAGTGGCTGTGAATCCATTAATTCCCTACCAAATAACTCCTGCGAAGTGTCAAATGGAACGGATGTGGTGCTAGTAGTAGCGCTGGTGGCTGCCGAAGATGAGGTGTTGTGTTAAATAGTCAATCACATCCTGACAATCTTGGGAGTTGATGGGACGTGCCTTCTTCTGAGCACTATGCTTTGGTCCAGGGCCGCATGAAATCACATCAGCACGACCTCGACCAGACCTGCCAGGTGGCCTTCCTCTGGGTCTGCCTCTGCCTCTACCCGTTTTGTCCATATCAGGGGGTATGAAGTGAAAGGTATGCACTGACTTGACTAACACAATGTGCAGTCACACAAGTGCATTTAACAGGTATGCATGGAGTGGTATATCACACTGCGTGTGCTCACATAGTTAGGTGGGTGCATTGAATAACAGGTAGGTATATGTAGTGCTGCTGGAAATTACAAATGTGCAGCGGTCACACACACACACACACACACACACACACACACACACACACACACACGTACCGTGAACAGGTACAGTGACTGGCGGTATTAAATATCACACTGCGTGCGCTCATGTAGGTAGGTGGGTGCACTGAACAACAGGTAGTAGGTATATGCAGTGAAGGGTATTACAAATATGCACCTGTCTCACACACACACAGGTAGTCACTGAATGTGCTGGGCCTGGTAGTGGCACAGTAGGAATTACCACCAAGGGGCCAAAGGCCAGCTGCGACTGACTGACTGACAGGGCTGTATATAATGCAAGTGGGCCACACAAAAAATAGATCACAATAACAAGATTAGCTCTCAAAAGAGCTGTTGAGGGGGTGCTTTTTTAGCAATAAGAATCAGCAAGTAGCAAGCTAACAAGCCTACAAGAGCCTAACTAAGTTTTCCCTATGTGAGTCTGCAGCAGCTCTCCCTTCTCTAATTACTGCAGGCACACGAGTGAGTAAAATACCTGATGCTGCCTGCCTTTTATAAGGGGGGAGGGCCTCCAGGAGGCAGTGTAGCCTAATTGGCTACAATGTGCCTGTTGACTGATGTACAGGGTCAAAGTTGACCCTAATGATGTAGTATACGAGGCGGGTCGAACCGCAATAAAGTTTGCGTTCGTTTGTGAACACGAACCACCGAAGTTCACGCAAACTAGTTCGCGGTAGAACCGTTCGGGCCATCTCTTTTGTGGGTGCCCTGCCTTCTGTGACAATAGATGCTGCTGGGACATAAGAGGGAGGGGAGTGAGCTGGGTGGACTGCATCAGCAATGCCACCCAGAAATGTACATACAAATATCAAATATTAGTAAAAGCAGGAGGGCCAGCCCAAGATGGTGTGTGTCAGCCCTGCTGCTGTAGTCTTTGCTCCAGAAAGCGGTAGGAATATTGCTAGTTTGCACCATGAACTGGATGACATGAATGCCACCAATCAGTCTTACCAAGTGTAAACATTAGGCAAAGGCAAAAGTACCTATCAGTGTGGCGGTGCTGGGAGGTTTTATCTGAAGTTGACCAGCCTCCCAGAATCAGCAGAAATGTAAAGTGGATTATTAGATGGTAAAATGGAAAGCATGATATTGACATTGAATGCCATCCCTCTGCATTGTGATAACCAACAGAAAAATTAAGCAGATGGTGTGTTGGCAGTAGCCAAAAACTCAACACTTGGGCATTGTTGGTTCACAGAGGCATCTTGGTTGGCCATTTTTTGTAGCAACACCTATGTGATGCAATCAGTGGTGGTACAATGCTATGCAACACGCAAGTCAGGAATTTAGGAAGTTAACCCTTTGACCCGGAAAAGAATAAACACGATGTATTTACGCATTCATAAAAGTACTGGGAAAATCGCTATACAAAGCGTTTTGCAATTTCCCTATATGTGCCATTATAGGGAGATCGCCCCAAAAATGGTACAGGCAGCGCTTTGCTCAACGGATCGGAAATATATCAACTCAGATGTGAACTCTCTCATAGGGAATCATTACACAAGTGCTTTTAGGGTGATTTTGAAAATCAACAGCGCTTAAAAAACGCAAAAACACCCTTAGCGTGAACAAGTCCTGAAGGCTGAATTGGTCAAAGAGTTTTATATAGATAAGGTAAAAAGCAGATAAGGAGCCTGATACCAGAACCACCGGTAATATTGCTGTGCGCAAGCAGCACACGGCGTCATTACCTGTACTAACACCAGCAGAATACCACGCGTTGCGCAATTAGTATGATCCCCTGTCCATGGGTAACACAAGTGTAGCTATGTTAATGCATGCTAAGCAAGCAACAATGTGCTCGTATTAGCCAGGTACTGCAGGTCGCATTAATTGCCAATGTTCAGTGCTCTGCCGTTAGTACCGATAATATTGTGGTGGTCTGTCTGCACAAGGCAATATTACCAGCAGTTTGTGCATCAGGAACTCAAGAGCCAAAGATACAGATCTTTATCAAGGAGCACCCTTATTTGCTGTATAAGCCTACATTGTACAATTTGACCCTCTTATAAATGGTGACATCAGGGGATTTTAATTAGAGATCTAACAGATCATTTCTTTACTTTGTACAAATCATTGATGAAAATTGGAGAACATGCAGGTGATGTACAGAAAAGAGGGGTGTACATGTAAAGTGTCATTCGTTTCCTTCAGTATAAGCAGCCACAGACTGTTTATATCATTACTTTTCCATTAGTAATGATTCTAAAATGTAGAATATAATAACTTGTAGCAATTAGAGGGAAAAAAAGATGGTTTTCTTTTAAATCATATCTAAAACCTATAATTTTGTATGAGTCGCGGAGTTCTGGGATTAAAACTGTGAATACGACTGATATTATGGATCTATGATTAAAAAGCAGAAAGCAAAAAGCAATTTCTCTTAAGTGGGGCTGTTCTTTTCAGTGGGAATTATAGAGTATGGTCCTAGATGAAATCGTCAGCTACTATGCTATGCAATCTTGTCTCATTTCATGGGTAGTAGTGTCAAGATGAATTTTTTAATAACTTGGCTGACTGTATGGGGGTATTGCACTTGAACTGCGTGTCTGCATATTGCAGAATCATTTGAAATAGGTCATGATTTCTGATAAAATGCTAAAAACTCTAAGTGCACATTCAGAAAATGATTATATATGTGAAACCTGAATACCACTGTCATGTTGCCTCAAAGGAATATCATTGGAAATGCCACTTTGACTAAAATACATTTCCGCAAAGCATGTACAACCATATCTTTGCTCGCACAAATACTCCAGTGGCAAAGCTATTGTTACCGAAATATTGCAGCAACATGCAATTATTCTTTTAAGTTTCTTCACCAAAAGAAGAAAGAAAGAATTTGATGCCCACATATATCTTCTCATACAGGAACAAGCACACATACAGTCAGTCACAAACATACATATACCACATACACTAATACACACAAATACAGGCACGCAGCTAGCTCATTCTGGCGGTGAGGAGGTTGTCATTGCAGAGGTGGGATCTTTGCCAGCCAGGGGTGGACTGACCATTAGGGCAATCGGGCATGGACCAAGGGTCCGTGGTCAGGGGGGGGGCCCGCCGCCCGGCAGAGAACCCTGAGCAGGAGGGGAGACAGCCAGTGAAGGAGGGCGATGGGTATAGCAGCGGAGAAGGGGGGGAAGTTTCCCCCCCTTCCCTCACCTTAGGCCCCCCCTTCCTGGCTCTCCCCTGTAGAATCTGTAAAGTGTCGGACTCGCACAGCGAGCAGCGGCTGACAGCGGGCGGAGACTTACCGCTGTACAGCCACCTGAGTGTGCACACAGATCAGCGCTCCCTCCGGTAGAGATGGGAAGTTCGGATCTTTTCAATGATTCAGATGATTCGAATCGGATCATTGAAAAGATCCGGATCTTTGATCCGAATCATTTTACTAGGAAAGCATTCAGGGGTGAAATGACTAGCAGGACAGGACTTTCCCTGCGGTGGACAGAGAAGGGGAGGGGGTGGACACACAGAGAAGGGGAGATGGTGGACAGACGGGCAGGGAGTGGACAGAGAAGGGAGGAGGGATGAGCAGAGAGCAGAAATGTTTGTTTGCACACAACACCCACATGCTGCAATCATATGCTTTACATATATTTCACCTATATGTTCATCTGTATACTTTGAATGCAAACGTCGCACAGTGAAAGAAAGCATTCTCCAAAGTGAAGTGCAGCTGTTTAGAGCAGTGCAGGAGGATCATATTGCCCTGCAATCACAGTGCCTGCCTTTCTAGCCCAGCACGCTGTCTACAAAGTTACTGAGCTGTGCTTCTGAGCCAAAAGTTTCCCATGTGTTCACTGTGCACAACTACGGAACAGACAGCCTAAAATGAGCAGCACATTGCAGCCAGTACGTGTGCTCTACACATATCTGGCAGAGGCACCCATGTCCCCTCTCTCATCTACCTGTGGCTGTGCAAGGCTGGCTCCCCTCCAACTGCGCGATCCATCTCTGCTCTGCTTCCAGGTTCCCCCTGAGAGGGGTGGCGTCCCACTCCTGGCTCCGCCCCCTTTGTGATCCGAATCGATCATTTTGATGATTCAGATGAAATCGACTCACAAAAGAGATTCGGATCAAAGATCCGAATCGTTCATGATCCGGACAACACTACCCTCTGGTGGCTGTACAGCGGTAAGCCTCCGCCCGCTGTCAGCTGCTATGCACTGTGCGACACTTTACAGGTTCTGGAGGGGAGAGCCGGGAAGGGGGGCCCCAAGGTGAGGGAAGGGGGGGGGGGAACTTCCCCCCTTCTCCGCTGCTATGCAAATCGCCCTCCTTCGCTGGCTGTTAGTGTTGGGTGAACAGTGTTCGCCACTGTTCGGGTTCTGCAGAACATCACCCTGTTCGGGTGATGTTCGGGTTCGGCCGAACACCTTATGGTGTTCAGCCAAACTGTTCGGCCATATGGCCGAACTAAGAGCGCATGGCCGAACGTTAGGCTAGCGCTGTGATTGGCCGAACGGGTCACGTGTAGTGTTGGGCGAACATCTAGATGTTCGGGTTCGGGCCGAACATGGCCGCGATGTTCGGGTGTTCGAGCCGAACTCCGAACATAATGGAAGTCAATGAGGACCCGAACTTTCGTGCTTTGTAAAGCCTCCTTATATGCTACATACCCCAAATTTACAGGGTATATGCACCTTGGGAGTGGGTACAAGAGGAAAAAAAAATTAGCAAAAAGAGCTTATAGTTTTTGAGAAAATCGATTTTAAAGTTTCAAAGGGAAAACTGTCTTTTAAATGCGGGAAATGTCTGTTTTCTTTGCACAGGTAACATGCTTTTTGTCGGCATGCAGTCATAAATGTAATACATATAAGAGGTTCCAGGAAAAGGGACCGGTAACGCTAACCCAGCAGCAGCACACGTGATGGAACAGGAGGAGGGTGGCGCAGGAGGAGAAGGCCACGCTTTGAGACACAACAACCCAGGCCTTGCATGAGGACAACAAGCGTGCGGATAGCAATTTGCATTTTGTCGCCATGCAGTCATAAATGTAATACAGATAAGAGGTTCAATAAACAGGGACCGGAAACGCTAACCCATCACAGATGGTCATTGTTCATGTTACTTGGTTGGGGTCCGGGAGTGTTGCGTAGTCGTTTCCAATCCAGGATTGATTCATTTTAATTTGAGTCAGACGGTCTGCATTTTCTGTGGAGAGGCGGATACGCCGATCTGTGACAATGCCTCCAGCAGCACTGAAACAGCGTTCCGACATAACGCTGGCTGCCGGGCAAGCCAGCACCTCTATTGCGTACATTGCCAGTTTGTGCCAGGTGTCTAGCTTCGATACCCAATAGTTGAAGGGTGCAGATGGATTGTTCAACACAGCTATGCCATCTGACATGTAGTCCTTGACCATCTTCTCCAGGCGATCGGTGTTGGAGGTGGATCTGCACGCTTGCTGTTCTGTGTGCTGCTGCATGGGTGTCAGAAAATTTTCCCACTCCAAGGACACTGCCGATACCATTCCCTTTTGGGCACTAGCTGCGGCTTGTGTTGTTTGCTGCCCTCCTGGTCGTCCTGGGTTTGCGGAAGTCAGTCTGTCGGTGAACAACTGGCTAGAGGAGGGGGAGGATGTCAATCTCCTCTTTAAAGTCTCCACAAGGGCCTGCTGGTATTCTTCCATTTTGACCTGTCGGACTCTTTCTTCAAGCAGTTTTGGAACATTGTGTTTGTACCGTGGATCCAGAAGGGTATAAACCCAGTAATTGGTGTTGTCCAGAATGCGCACAATGCGTGGGTCGCGTTCAATGCAGTCCTAGGCCGAAGAGGTCATAGCCTAGGGTCACAAAAACCTGTTTATTTGGGCTATTTCAATGGTAGTGATGGTGACGTACATAAATATCAGCCATGGCCGTTAGCAACGTCTGAATTTCACGAAATGTCTCATGCAGGTAGAAGACATATTGTTAGACTTGGATTCCAAAGATGGGGTCCCTACATCTCTGCAAACCAGAGTTACAGGGGTCCAAAATTGGTAAAATCCCCCATAGACTTTCATTGCCTCCCTATTTCACTTTCCAAAATCTCACATCTTTTCAAAGGGCAATGGCTCAGCAGTACCAAATTTTCTAGCATTGTAGGGACCCTTAGGGGGATCATGACTGGTGAGTTTTGCCACTGCTGAGCCATTGCCCTTTGAAATGGTGTGAGATTTTGGAACGGTAAATAGTAGGCCCAATGAAAGCCTATGGGGGATTTTACCAATTTTGGACCCCTGTAACTCTGGTTTGCAGAGATGTAGGGACCCCATCTTTGGAATCCAAGTCCAAAATTGTGCAGAATCATCAACTCTCAGGAAGATAGTGTCATATTGCAACAGGATCTGGATAGGATGGCTATATGGGCACATACATGGCAGATGAAATTCAATGTTGACAAATGTAAAGTCATGCATTTTGGTCGTACCAATGGTCTAGCACCATACAAAATAAATGGGATACAGTTGGGAACATCAAACTTGGAGAAGGACTTAGGAGTACTCATCAACAACAAGTTAAATAATCGTACTCAATGCCAAGCCGCTGCAGCTAAAGCGAACAAAATTTTGGGATGCATTAAAAGGGAAATAAAAACTCGAGATGCTAGCATAATATTGCCCCTGTTTAACTCTCTAGTAAGGCCACATCTGGAATATGGAATTCAGTTCTGGGCACCACATTACAAAAAAGATATTGGAGTTTTAGAGCAGGTGCAGAGACGAGCTACAAAATTGATACGTGGGATGGAAGGTCTCACTTACCAAGAAAGGTTAGATAAACTGGGTTTATTTAGTCTAGAGAAAAGACGCCTTAGAGGAGATCTAATTAACATGTATAAATACATTAGAGGGCAATATAATAGCTTGGCGGATGAGCTTTTTGTCCCTAGGCCTTCTCAAAGGACTAGAGGACATGAGCTGCGCATGGAGGAAAAACGTTTTAGCCATTTATTTAGGAAAGGGTTCTTTACAGTAAGAGTGGTTAAGATGTGGAATGCATTGCCACAGGAAGTCGTTATGGCAAACTCTATACCTGCATTTAAAGGGGGCTTAGATGCTTTCCTTGCGTTGAAAGACATCCATGGCTACAATTACTAGGTTATGCCTAATGATGTTGATCCAGGGATTTTATCTGATTGCCATCTGGAGTCGGGAAGGAATTTTTCCCATTTGGGGCTAATTGGACCATGCCTGGTGGGGTTTTTTTCGCCTTCCTCTGGATCAACAGGGGTATGTGGGGGACGGGCTGGAGTTGTACTTTGTACTGGTTGAACTCGATGGACGTATGTCTTTTTTCAGCCAAAATAACTATGTAACTATGTAACAATATGTCTTCTACCTGCATGAGACATTTCGTGAAATTCAGACGTTGCTAACGGCCATAGCTGAGATTTATGTACGTCACCATCACTACCATTGAAATAGCCTAGGGTCACAAAAACCTGTTTATTTGGGCTATTTCAATGGTAGTGATGGTGACGTACATAAATCTCAGCTATGGCCGTTAGCAACGTCTGAATTTCACGAAATGTCTCATGCAGGTAGAAGACATATTGTTAGACTTGGATTCCAAAGATGGGGTCCCTACATCTCTGCAAACTAGAGTTACAGGGGTCCAAAATTGGTAAAATCCCCCATAGACTTTCATTGCCTCCCTATTTCACTTTCCAAAATCTCACATCTTTTCAAAGGGCAATGGCTCAGCAGTACCAAATTTTCTAGCATTGTAGGGACCCTTAGGGGGAACATGACTGGTGAGTTTCGGGCCCCTAGGCCAAAGAGGTCATAGCCTAGGGTCACAAAAACCTGTTTATTTGGGCTATGACCTCTTTGGCCTAGGGGCCCGAAACTCACCAGTCATGTTCCCCCTAAGGGTCCCTACAATGCTAGAAAATTTGGTACTGCTGAGCCATTGCCCTTTGAAAAGATGTGAGATTTTGGAAAGTGAAATAGGGAGGCAATGAAAGTCTATGGGGGATTTTACCAATTTTGGACCCCTGTAACTCTGGTTTGCAGAGATGTAGGGACCCCATCTTTGGAATCCAAGTCTAACAATATGTCTTCTACCTGCATGAGACATTTCGTGAAATTCAGACGTTGCTAACGGCCATGGCTGAGATTTATGTACGTCACCATCACTACCATTGAAATAGCCCAAATAAACAGGTTTTTGTGACCCTAGGCTATGACCTCTTCGGCCTAGGACTGCATTGAACGCGACCCAGGCATTGTGCGCATTCTGGACAACACCAATTACTGGGTTTATACCCTTCTGGATCCACGGTACAAACACAATGTTCCAAAACTGCTTGAAGAAAGAGTCCGACAGGTCAAAATGGAAGAATACCAGCAGGCCCTTGTGGAGACTTTAGAGAGGAGATTGACATCCTCCCCCTCTTCTAGCCAGCTGTACACCGACAGACTGACTTCCGCAAACCCAGGACGACCAGGAGGGCAGCAAACAACACAAGCCGCAGCTAGTGCCCAAAAGGGAATGGTATCGGCAGTGTCCTTGGAGTGGGAAAATTTTCTGACACCCATGCAGCAGCACACAGAACAGCAAGCGTGCAGATCCACCTCCAACACCGATCGCCTGGAGAAGATGGTCAAGGACTACATGTCAGATGGCATAGCTGTGTTGAACAATCCATCTGCACCCTTCAACTATTGGGTATCGAAGCTAGACACCTGGCACAAACTAGCAATGTACGCAATAGAGGTGCTGGCTTGCCCGGCAGCCAGCGTTATGTCGGAACGCTGTTTTAGTGCTGCCGGAGGCATCGTCACAGATCGGCGTATCCGCCTCTCCACAGAAAATGCAGACTGTCTGACTCAAATTAAAATGAATCAATCCTGGATTGGAAACGACTACGCAACACTCCCGGACCCCAACCAAGTAACATGAACAATGAACATCTGTGATGGGTTAGCGTTTCCGGTCCCTGTTTATTGAACCTCTCATCTGTATTAAATTTATGACTGCATGGCGACAAAACGCAAATTGCTATCCGCACGCTTCTTGTCCTCATGCAAGGCCTGGGTTGTTGTGTCTCAAAGCATGGCCTTCTCCTCCTGCGCCACCCTCCTCCTGTTCCATCACGTGTGCTGCTGCTGGGTTAGCGTTACCGGTCCCTTTTCCTGGAACCTCTTATATGTATTACATTTATGACTGCATGCCGACAAAAAGCATGTTACCTGTGCAAAGAAAACAGACATTTCCCGCATTTTAAAGACAGTTTTCCCTTTGAAACTTTAAAGAAAACCTGAACTGAAAATTAAAAGTCAAAATAAGCATACACAAGTCATACTTACCTTCCATGTAGTCTACTCCTCAGTGTCTTTCTCCTCTCCTGCGTCCTGTTTTTTCCCTGTGATCAAGGGAATTTTCCGTCCTCCATTTTGAAAATGGCCATTACTCATAACAGCTTTCTGGTCAGCACACAGTTAAACTGTAACATCGCCCACTTGAGCCATAGGGAAACATGGACATTACCTGGTACATCAGTTTTCCTCTCAGCTATAACTGACAGCAACTGATATTTTACTGACAGCAACTGATATATTTCAGATCTGACAAATATTGTCAGAACTGGAAGGGATTATTGTCAGAAGAAAATGGTGAGCTTCTGAGAGGAACTGATGGCAAGGTAACTATGCAATGTTCATTTGAAGTTACCTCATGTGTTTATTTTAAATATTTTTACTCAGTACAGGTTCTCTTTAAAATCGATTTTCTCAAAAACTATAAGCTCTTTTTGCTAAAAATTTTTTCCTCTTGTACCCACTCCCAAGGTGCACATACCCTGTAAATTTGGGGTATGTAGCATGTAAGGAGGCTTTACAAAGCACAAAAGTTCGGGTCCCCATTGACTTCCATTATGTTCGGAGTTCGGCTCGAACACCCGAACATCGCAGCCATGTTCGGCCTGTTCGGCCCGAACCCGAACATCTAGGTGTTCGCCCAACACTACTGGCTGTCTCCCCTCCTGAAGACACCTACAAGCCTGGCTGCATATACTGGGGGCACTTATAGACCTAGCTACATATACTGAGGGCACCTATAGACCTGGCTATACTGGGGAGACCTATACACCTGGCTGCATATACTGGGGAGACCTATACACCTGGCTGGATATACTGGGGAGACCTATACACCTGGCTGGATATACTGGGGGAACTTATACACCTGACTACATATACTGAGGGCACTTATAGACCTAGCTACATATACTGGGGGCACCTATAGACCTAGCTATACTGGGGACACCTATACACCTGGCTGCATATACTGGGGAGACCTATACACCTGGCTGCATATACTGGGGGCACCTATAGACTTGGCTATACTGGGGACACCTATACACCTGGCGGCACATACTGGGGAGACCTATACACCTGACTGGATATACTGGGGGCACTTATACATCTGACTACATATACTGGGAGCACTTATAGACCTAGCTACATATACTGGGGGCACCTATACACCTGGCTGTATATACTGGGAACACCTATATACTGGGGACACCTATAGACCTGGCTATACTGGGGACACCTAAAAACCTGGCTATCTATACAGGAGACACCTATAGACCTGGCTATCTGTACTGGGGACACCTATAGACCTGGCTATCTGTACTGGGAACACCTATAGACCTGGCTACCTATTCTGGAGACACCTGTAGACCTGGCTACCTATACTGTGGACACCTATAGACCTGGCTATCTTAACTGGGGACATCTATAAACCTGGCTATCTTAAATGGGGACATCCATAGACCTGGTTATCTATTCTGGGGACACCTGTAGACTAGGCTACTTATACTGGGGACACCTATAGAAATGGATACCTGCACTGGGAAAACCTATAGACCTGGTTACTTCCACTGGGGATACCTTTTGACCTGGTTACCTATACTGGGGGCACCTATTTTGGGGGAACTGCTGCCAGATTAACTATTTTTGGGGAACTGCTGCTGCCAGATTAATTATTTTGAGAAACAGCTGGCAGATCATGTGTATTTTTGGGGAACCGCTGCCAGATTGTGTATAATGGGGGAACTGCTGCTTCCAGATTCTGTGTATTTTGGGGGAACCACTGCTGCTACATGTATTTTTGGTGATCCGCTGCCAGATTACGCATATTTTGGGGAGCCGCTGCCAAATTGTGTATTTGGGGGAACCGCTGCTGCCAGATAACGTCTATTTTGGGGGAACGACTGCCATATGATCTGTATTTTGGAGGAACCTCTTCCAAATTGCATGGATTTTTGGTGAAATGCTGTCAGATTACATGCATTTTGGGGGGGGGGGGGGGGGGGGGAAACTATGGCAGAGTTCAAACTTCCTCCCCATACCTTTTACACCACTGTTAAGGTCATGTATATTTTGCCCCACCCATGACCACGCCCACATTCTGTTGTGTGACCACACCCATTTTTGGCGCAGGGGTTTTATCAGTATAAAATATCACAATATAACATATTTACTGTTGTCACTCAGTACATTATTATATCTTAGACTAAAAATATAACGTGAAAGGTGGGAAACACTGGTATGGGGGCCCCATAATCTCCTATTGCCCAGGGGCCCCATAAGTTGTCAGTCCGCCCCTTGTTGCCAGCTGGCCTTTTCTACACATTTCGGTTATACTGATTCACATTAACATTGGGATAAATAAAGACAAGTTTGACTGGCAGAATTACTATGTGAATGTGATGCATATTCTAATGCAGGTAAATTGAATGAAGTTATCTTTATACTATGCTACAAGTAATGTGTATTGTGGCGCTAATCCTGAAATGGTACTTCCAGGCTGAGTCCCAAGGTCTTTTTCCCAACTGTATACACGGTGAATAGTTGTATTTAAAACTTGTTTTGAGAGACAGAACTGACAGCAGCTATTCTGTAAAAACTGAGGAATAGTGCTTATGTATATTGTTTCTCTCAAATTGAGATTTGAAAAATCCCTGCAGTCATTAGAAAGGGCCAGGGACATCTGCGTTCCAGACGGCCATTTATGACGTAGCAATGGGGGGAAGTGCAGCTCCAGTGCGTCTCAGGCGCCTACGGAGTACGAATGAGAACCAGCCCAGAGTATAAGAGACGTCGGCGCCCTAGTGACGTTAGCCCCTGATGAGTCCATTGGACGAAACGCGTAGGGCGTGACCAGGAGCGCTGACGTCACTGGGCCTTAGGAGAGAGACGGATGGTGAGGGATTAGGCTGCCACAAGGAGCGGAATTATTGGGACGCTGGTGCCGCGAGTGGAGTAGACAGACTGGAGGGCTGTGAAGCCCGAGATGCCTGATAATCCCTTGCATACGTGAGTGCGCTGATACTGCGCAGGCCTTGACCTTTTAACAAACTGTTTTACGCTATGTATGGTTTTATTTCATTTTTTACATGTGGAACCAAGTATTAAATGTGGATCTTTTAACTGTGAACCAGAGCCGTGTGGAAATTGTCATTGGAGTTGGCCACTCTAAGGCTAAATGCGAGACCCACCTGGAAAGTGAGGTGGTGTCCATCTGGTGAGCTGCTAGTGTGAAGGGGTATAGAGACCACGAGTGGAGCACCTTTGAGCACGCATGCACGTTTGGGGGCTTGTTATTTGTGACCTGTGATTACAGTAATGCACTATGTGCGGCTATATGTTTCTGTTTAACTTTCAGATAGGAAGAGGAGCGCTGTCACACTAAAATTGATTGTCACCAAGGACTTGTGATAGCGAACACTCGCTGAAAACATTCAGTATACTGTGTATAATCTATGTATTTGGACATTTGGTGTTATTGAATTGTAGCTGTTCTTGGCAGGCGCAGTTTGTGTTTATTTCAGTTATGTATATTGTTTGTTAAGTCCTAGATTTGTTTTCTTTGTTGGACATGGTGTTCTGATCTTCTGACTTTTCCATGACCCCTGCATCACACATGTGAATCATACAAAGAAAGTAAATACACAAAAAAGTAAACTTAAACTAGATTAATTAAATAAACTTATGTCATCCGGTTCAAAGCGCTTTGCTGTCACTTTCACATTATCAGACTCATATGCGCACCCAAGTTAGTATGTGTGTGCCGATAAAAAGCTTTATACAAGCACTTCTTTAAGCACTTCATACATGGCAATATTTGCTAGGGCTCAAAGAGTTAAAAGTAACGAATATCACTATGACTGAATTTGCATGTTTTAAAATGTTGCATGTGCTAGTCTGTGGCCCACGACCTATGGGTGAGATCCATGCCAGCAACATCTGTCACATAAGTTTGCAAACTGTGAAAAGGGTCTGATTCATAAATTGAGAGTCAGAAACCTACATTCCCAAACTATAGTATTCACATGTACTCAATGCAGGTCTTGACATAAAGCATGGCTTGTTTTGACGTAAAGCATGCCTTTATTAAAATTGAAGGTTTAGACTGTCATAATCGCCATCAAAAAGTTAGGAAATAGAGAGTTTATGCTTTTAAGTGTATGTCTCCTTTAAAGTGAATGGGAACCGCATTTTAAAAAAAAGGAGACAGATACCCAAGTAGAGGGAAGGCTCTGGGTCCTATAGAGCCTTCCTGCACCTTTCCTGGTCCCCTCGTTCCAGTGCTGGCTCACCCGGTAGCAGTATTTGACTAAATTAGTCAAATACTGCTTTACCTGGCTGAAGGAGGCTTCAGAAGTCTTCAGGGAGCCTGAGTGCTCCTGAAGAAGGGTGGCCCTGTGCTGCGCCTGCGCAAGCACTCTCACGCCTGTGCAGTATGGAGCCGCACGTCTTCAGGAGAACATGGCTCCCGAAGACTTCCAAATACCCTTTCGGTGGGACATTGAAACGGAGGAGAGCCAGAACAGGATAGAGAGCACCGAGAGAGGAGACGGAAGGCTCTATACAACCCAGAGCCTTCCCTCTCCTTAGGTAAGCATTTGCTTCATTTT
The DNA here is from genome assembly GCF_040937935.1 of Hyperolius riggenbachi. Lineage (NCBI taxonomy): Eukaryota > Metazoa > Chordata > Amphibia > Anura > Hyperoliidae > Hyperolius > Hyperolius riggenbachi. The sequence goes on along the minus strand of NC_090649.1, from coordinate 384,123,435 downwards.
TTTTTAAATGCGGGTTCCCATTCACTTTAAAACAAACATTGATAATAATTAGGCCCGCATTTACATCACAGGAGCCTATAGGCACAGCTGTCCTGGCATCCCAGACTTCACCCTCCATGAAACTACTAACACCCGCCGAACTGCACCACGTGAGTGCTGGCTGCCCCAGCTGTCACTTCTCCTTTACTTCCCTTGCCTGCCATGGCCAGAGCTACCATCAATATTAAGTAACTAGAGTTGCCCTTAAGTATTGGAAAGCTAGAGGTGCCCCTGACTGAAGGGAGATCTAGTCAGTGGAATGCAGAGACCTTGGTGAGTAACCTCTCATTTACATTTCGCTCGAGACACTGCCTAGGGAAGGAGGGAGCACCCTTTCAATCATCAGGTGCCTGTAGGCATGTACCTACAGTGCCTTATGGTAAGTCCAGCCCTGATAATTAGTTATTGTTAATACAAATAAAAATGCAATTAATTTTTATTATAAAAACTTCTCTTTTCATAGTTCTTAAAATGTCAGTCAGGAATTGTCTGGTCTTGTAAGCTTAAAATCTCTGTTATTTGAGGTCATTACAACCACTTTACAGGGATATGAAGCTCTTCCTATTTTCTCATTTTAGGTTTCATAGAAACTCTTCAAGAAAAAACTATGAGAAGCCTTATATCAATTAATTCTATTTTTATTTGTGCTTCATTGTGAAATGAGGACTTTTAGGGTTATGTGCATATTATAGACACAGACACAATCATAGGGAATTAGATTTTCCTTCCCTCTATTGAGACAGATACTGCTGCAGACAGACATGACAGAATTATCAGACCCCAAGACCAGGAGGCACAATGGCTTAATGTGGATAGTGCTCTTGCTTTGTATCGCTCGTTCCTTTGCTCAAATGCCAGGGTGGGCACCATCTGCATTAAATTTCTATGTTCTCCCATGTTTGTGTAGCTTTCCTCTGGGAATTTGCGTTTCCCCACACATACAAAAAACATACAGATTAGTATTAGTAATTGGCTTACCCCCCTCAATTTAGCCCTAGACTATATTGCTCATATGACTATAGCAGGGATTCGTTTTTAAGTTCCTCTAATGGACAGTGGAAGACAAGACTAGACAAGACTGTAAAAGTGCTGCAGAAGATTTAAGGGCCATATAAATAAAAAAAATAACATATGTAAAACTAACTTAGAAGAGTATAATACAGGCTATTACCAGCAAGTGGCACAATAATCACAATCACTTAAAGTAAGTGTACCTGAAATGAATGGAAGGAAAACATTTTTTATTCGCATAGGGCTTCCTCCAGCCCCATGTAGTCCGTTAGCTCCCTTGCCATCCTCCTGTGACAGTCCTGTAAAGGCTGCGACTTGGCTAAATCGTGGGCTACTGCAAATGCATGGTCCCAGCTGTGAGCACACCCCTCCCCAGTACCACGTACCCATGAATGGGAGCATTCTTTGCTTACAAAGTTCTTTAACCACCTAACAACCGCGTCATGTCAATAGGCGGGAACGCGGTGGCTCCCCCAGCACTGTAGAATTCCAATTGGCGTTAAGTACTGTGGGCGTGGTTGGCAGGGGATGGCGCGCACTGATGTGCGCGCATCCCTGCTTGAATGACGGAGCTCCCCTCCGTCATCAGTCTCCCAGCGGTGATCACCGTCTGCTTACATTGTTTTTATTGTACAGTACTGCGATCTACGACAGCAATGTATTGGGGACAGCCGTGTCACGTGACTGTTCCCTGGGCAGGCACAAGAGTGATCGTCTCGCATAGGCTGATACCTATCACAGCCGATCGCTGTCATTGGCTGGCAGGGGGAGGAAGGGACGGTGTAAAATAAAAATAAAAAGTACATAAATTTATTTAAAAAAAAAACAAAAACACCAATAAAACAAATAAACACAGCAGCAGTGATCAGAGCCCACCAACAGAAAGCCCTGTTGGTGGGCAGAAAGGGGGGGGGGATCGCTTGTGTGCTGAGCTGTATGGCCCTGCAGCCAGCCCTTAAAGCTCCAGTGGCCTGAATTATAAGCGATAAAAGCTGCCGACCCGGCCAGTGGTTAGTGGGCTCTGTGCATGTGCTGCACCTATTCAAAATGCTCCTGGCTACGGGAGCACGGCAACTGCTATAGAGGGGACACCGAGACACTGCCTGAGAGCGGAGCTGCAGTGAGGGACACATAGGCTTCCAGAGGATGGAGGAAGCCCTAGGTAAGTAAATCTGATTTTTTTTAAATGCCAGAGGTATCCCTCAAGAAGACCAACTGCACCTTGCAGAATGCTTTTGGACACTCAAGCGCAATGGAGAAGGCAAGCATCCCGTAACAGCGCAGTGGCCCATAACCTAGCTGGATCATGGGTTTCACAGCAGGAGCAGATTTACTATAGGGTACTGGAGGAAGCTCCAGGTAAGTACGGTACATTTACTCCAGTTCATCTCAGGTTTACTTTAACATGCCAGAACCTTTATTAAACATCTTAACCAACATTCAACATCAACCCAATACACACACAACCTCCATCACAGAAATGGCAAAACAGCAACCTGCAGCTGCTCACTTCATTGTTTGGGTAATGCAATGTTGATTCAACCTACACTTCCTTCAGAACTAATGTGCTTTGTTTTTCTAATTTGATCAGTTTTTTTTTTTGTTCAAAGTTTTATTTTGTCATAAATGCTGTTGAAATTTTTGACTGTTGGCAAAGTATTTATGAAAAATAATGGTGTTATAAAATGTGTCTGGATAGTAATTATTCTCCTGGGACCAGTGCCATGATTCAGATGCACAAACATCCATTCTGCTAGATGATGACAGATGATAGCTGGGAAGGCAGAAAATGCATAACAAAACTCACACATTAATAGGTATGGAACAGAAAAGCTATATTTATTTGTTAAAACGTTCTGTTCTGTTTTTTTTTATTTGTTTTTTTTTTATCTTGTTATTATGCTGTTCATTTAGTTTATGCGTATTGTTTAGAGGAAAGTCCTCAAACAATGCAGAGAACAAAGGAATGCCTGGGAACAAAAAGACCATATAAACTTATTCAAGTACAAAGTGGAATATACTTTTTTTTAGCTTCAGATTTATTTGTAAACCTAAATCTATGTCTTTAATTAATTATTTTTTATTTATCTTATTTGATGACTTGTAACTAAAAATGAGCTAAAAGTGTACCAGAGATGGCACACTAGCTCATATTTATACTTACCTGGGGCTTCCTCTAGCTCCATGAGCATCGTGACTTCCCTCATCGTCCTTTTCAGCCCCTCCGATCTGGCGCTACGTCTCCCGGTAATCTGGGTAGTCGCCACCAGTCATCCGTTTCTGCGCATGCTTGGCTGGACCTCACGCACACCCCCACCACTCTCCCGTCCCCTGGAGCATTCTGCGCCTGCACAGTACTACTGCAAATGCACATGGAGAAAAAACAAAGATGTGTGCAGTACTACTACACAGGCGCAGAATGCTCCGGGATACGGGAGCGCGACTAGGAGTGCAAGCGCGGCTGAGCCACGCATGTGCAGATGGGGGCAACTGCCCGATTTCACGGGAGTCATAGCGCATAACGGAGGGGCCAAGGAGGAAGGCGATGGAGGCCACGATACTCATGGGGCTGGTGGAGGCCCCTGGTAAGTATATATAAGTGCTAGTGTGCCGTCTCAGGTTTAATTTAGAGGACAACTGTAATAAGAGAGGCATAGAAAAGACTGCCACTTTTATTTCCTTTTAAACAATACCAGTTGCCTGGCTATCCTGCAGGCGTACGTTAAAAAGGGGCGCTGGGAAAAAAGGGCGCTGGGTTTTAAACGATAAACATGAATAACGTTTAAAAATATAATGTACTATATTTCGTTTAAAAATAATGTTTTATAAAGTTATAAATCATTAAATAATGTGCATGAAATTGGCAATTGTGAAAACGTTAATCTTGCGTTTAAAAAGTGAAACGTATAATTACGTTTAAAATAAAATAGTAAGTAACCCTCCCTGTACCTACCCCTAACCCCTAGACCCCCGTGTTGGTGCCTAAACCTAAGACCCCCCTGGTGGTGCCTAAACCTAAGACTCCCCTGTTGGTGCCTAAACCTAAGACCCCCCTGTTGATGCCTAAACCTAAGACCCCCCTGGTGGTGCCTAAACCTAAGACCCCCCTGTTGGTGCCTAAACCTAAGACCCCCCTGGTGGTGCCTAAACCTAAGACCCCCCTGTGATAAGCATTAATAACGTGTGAAAAAAATATTGTGCTGTTTTTCGTTTAAAAATAATGTTTTAAAAAAGATTGTACTGTTTTTCGTTTGTTTAAAAAATTATAAATCATAAAATAATGTGTAATCATGAGAAGCAGTTATAAAACAGTAAAAGTCTCCGGGCGCCGCTTATAAAACGTTATTTTTCTCCGGCGCCCTTTTTTCCTGTCGGGCGCCCATTAAACGATATTTATTATGGGAGTGAATGGCGGCGCCCGATTTGTCCACTTGCCTCAGGCGCCCGAATTTACTGTTACCATCCTGCAGACCCTCTCCCTCTAATATTTTTAGCCATAGACCCCAAACAAGCATGCAGCATATCTGATGCTTCTGACATTACTGTCAGATCTGGCAAGATTATCTGCATGCTTGTTTCTGGTGTAATTCAGACACTACTGCAGTCAAATAGACCAGTAGGGCTGCCAGTTGCTTTGTGAAGAAGCAAAATTATAATATATACAAACACACATAAACACACATAAACACACCTACAGGTCGGTCTGTCCGTCCATCTCTCTCTCTCAGAGATGGCTCGAACCTTCAGATTTTGGGTTCGCGGACCTAGGACGCGAACTTCCGCAAAAGTCTGCGAACTGGTGAACTCGGCAAACCACAATAGACTTCAATGGGCAGGGGAACTTTAAAAATGACAAAACACTGTTTCTGGCCACAAAAGTGATGGAAAAGGTGTTTCAAGGGGTCTAACACCTGGAGGGGGGCATGGCGGAGTGGGATACACACAAAAAGTCCCTGGGAAAATTACGGATTTGACGCAGAGCAGGGTGATAATCCCTAAAGGTCAGAAATCACTATGCATTGCTAAGTTGGAAGCATAAAGTGCTTTAAAACATCTTGCGTGTGTATACATCGAACAGGTAGTGTAAGTAGCGTACTGCTTCAGACTGACAGACCAAACTCACTGTTTAAAGCACCACCGCAAACAGCCGCAAAGGCTGTTTTTATTTGTGTGAGGCTTTTGTTAATGTGTGCATACCATTGGTGTTTGTGCTTTGCGATCAGGTGCCTTCGCAAAGCAGTTGTCCCTAGTTGGGTGTTGGGCTTCCCATGACTCAGTTTCTTTTGGCAGAGGTTGCAGATGACATCGCTGGTATTAGAGGCACGTAAACAAAAAAACAAAAAATGCCACACTGGTGAGCTGTGGAATGTCAGCATTCGGGTGGTGGAAACAGCAGTGACTTATTAGTTCTCAGAAATGTATTTAGCTACTTTAACTATTTCAACTCATCCATTCCTGGTAGGCCTAGCTCCTTCATTTTAAATGGGGCATTCCAGGCCCCGCTGAGAAGCAGGAGGGGTTAGCATTAGCAACGCAGGAAAGGGGCACACAGCAGCGGGAAGGGGGCCCAACTCCCCCCTCCCTCACCTGGGGTCCCACCTTTCCACAAGTACAGTGAGCAGCATTGGAGACTGAAGACAGGATAAATGCAGAGGCTATGCGGCAGAGCTCCAGCATCTGGAACCAGGACGAGGCGAGTCCTTCCCTGCCCACTGCTGCCACTGCACTAAAAACTGGAGGGGGAGCGCAGAAGGAGGGGGCGGGCCCAGGTTATTGAGGGGGGAATTGTACCAGTTATACACAGTTAAGTAAAATGTTGAGTACATTTCACATTATTCTCTTACCAATACCCAAGACATGTATTTACAAGGCTGACTAGAAACCTAAACAGAGAGACAAGGTATAAATACATTAAGAATGAAAAAAAAATCATATTTGAGGTCTACTGGGGAATTTCTGTATTTGACCTGCTTGATTTCTCTTTGTGTACATATTTAGTTTTGCAATTGTTTGTAGTTAAATGAAGACATTTTCAATTAAAGTCACTGCATTACGGTTAAAGTGCTTTTACCATCTCCAGTTATTTAATCAATAGATCCTTCAATAAGCAGTGACAAATGTGAAGACATGGTTGGAAAATACTCTTAAAAAAATAATTGCAAGAGTACGAAGAAGAGTAAAATAAAGAATCTGTAGAATTAGAGGAAACACGTTCAACAACAAAAGGGCTGATTAATTCCTAATTATGTCACATTTATTCAGATTGCAGCAGGATCAAATAAGAATAGTGTGACACAAAATAATTGGCCCTCATTGTTTGCCCTTTCATCCACCTTCGAGTGCCTGGCTTATTAAATTATCTTTGCTTCATAGCTTATTAAATTATCTAGGCTTCATTCTTTTCATAAATGCTTGCTTGACTTGGTACATGATCAGGTATGTGGGTAACAATATATCACTGCCAGGAGGTATGTTTACAGTGTTTGAATCTTGGTACTATATGATTTTGTCATGAGATACTAGCACTGAAAATTACTGCCAAGTTACGGAGTTGAAGCAGAGTCAGGTTTTACTCTCTAATGGGCAGAAATCACAGTACATTCCTACATTGGAGGAATAAAAGGGCTGCTTTTAAAGGACAATTGAAGTGAGAAGACCAGGGGCGTTGCTAGCATCCTAGGAGATCCGGGGCACTCTTGGGCACTCCAGCCAAAAATGGGTGTGGCCATGCACCAGAATGTGGGTGTGGTCATGGGTGGAACCACATTTACATGAACTTAACTGTGATCTAAGTAGGCCTGCCCAGCAAAATGTTGGATGAAGCCCCCTCTCCAAAACCCCACAAAATTGCAGCATATCCCATAAACAGGCAGTGTCACTTAAACATAACTATGCAAAGTTACCTGGCTTCTGTGCTGGCTGGTCTGGCCTTATGCTGGGCAGGATTGCCTGCTGCCAGGTTTTCTGGCATTCTACCTATAGCATTCTATGACCTACTAGTGCACCCCCTCTCATACTACCGTGGGCCTCTCATAGAGGCGCCACAACTTCCAGCATGCCCCCATAGAAGAGCCACAGCTCCCTGCATAGAGGCTCCACAGCTCCATGGGAGTGTGCTGGGAGCTGTGGTGCATCAATGGGGGTGGCATTCAGGGTGCTGTGGTGCCTCTATGGGGGGGCATGCTGGGTGCTTTGGTTCCTCTATGGTACATGCTGGGTGTTGTTGTGACATGCTGGAAGCTGTGGTGCCTGGAGCCACCACAGGGAGCATGCATCATTGTGTGTCCCCTCACTGTTGCCTAACTTTGCCTGGGGGACATCCGGGGCACCCCAGAATAGGGCCGGGGAACGTGCCACTGATCTTGGGGGCTAGCAACGCCCCTGCTGCTAACCTCATACACCTCTTCCCCCCCCCCCCAAAATAGAATTTCTTTGAACTGGTAGCCTAACGCAGGGTTTCATTTATGACCTCTATACCTGATGCTAACCAACCTACAACACATTGGTTCTGATCCAATTAACTTTTTCTCCTAAGGGCCCTTTTACACTTAACACGTTGGTATGCGTTAGTATGCATTTGTTTCCATAGCAGTGCAATGTGAAAAAATTTCAGTTAACCGTGTACAGTTCGAACTTTCAGTTATAATTGAGAGCAACTGAATAAGTTTAAAGGGGGCCTAGTTCACTCCTATGTGATATTTTCTCACCATATTAATAAAATGCCTTTTAAGAAATCAGCAAGTAAATTATTCAGAGTAGTTTTGATAGTACTTTTTCACCTACTTTTTGGTACTTTTTCAATTCAAGAGTGCTGAAAAGTTATTTTAAACAGAAAAAGAAAAATGATCTCCTAAGAAAAAATACTTAGGACAAGAAGTGAATTGGATCAGGCCCATTGACTATTGCCCATTCAACTATGCCTAAAGTTGACTTTAAAGCCCAGCTTCTGGAAAATTGTTTATTTTAGTTTGGGGTAATCATAATTCAAATATGAAATATCTAATATTTGCTGATATTTGACTAAGTAGTAGAATATCTGTAAGTTTTCCAATATTCTACTAGCGGCTATTTCCTGTACCCTTAAAATGATACTTTTTTTTTAGAAAATTTCCCCCCACCCCCTCCGCTAGCGCTCCCCCCTCTGCCCGCTTCCCCATACAAAAGTTTAAGGAAAGTAAAATAGTACCGGTGGTAGTGGCTGGCAGTGGCACTGTGAAGTGAGTGAGGAGGAGGAGTCCGGAGAGTGACGCGTTGAGGGAGGCCGGGCAGCGGGCGGTTCAGCGGTAGTACCCTTGTGGTACTTCCGCCCTTTCTCTGACCTCACGTCCTCTGCATACGAGGGTACGCGTCACGCGAACCCTCGTATGCGTCATCACGCAGAGGATGTGAGGTCAGAGAAAGGGCGGAAGTACCACAAGGGTACTACCACTGAACCGCCTGCTGCCCGGCCTCCCTCAACGCGTCACTCTCCGGACTCCTCCTCCTCACTCACTTCACAGTGCCACTGCCAGCCACTACCACCGGTACTATTTTACTTTCCTTAAACTTTCGTATGGGAAAGCGGGCAGAGGGGGGAGCGCTAGCGGAGGGGGTGGGGGGAATTTCCGACCCCCCCCCCCCCCCGCGATCGGGGCATGCTCCCCCCTTATGCCTGTGACCCCATAGGGGGGCTGTATTCGGCCGAACAGGGCCCTGTTCGGCCGAATAGGGGCCCTGTTCGGCCAGGCATTGAGCCGTTCGGGCGAACCCGAACAGTTTGGCCGAACACCACTAGGTGTTCGGCCGAACTCGAACATCACCCAAACAGGGTGATGTTCTGCAGAACCCGAACAGTGGCGAACACTGTTCGCCCAACACTACCTGGAGCCTCTTCACCATAATGTTTTATAAAACCAATGTTTAAACTTACCCTCAGATTTATGCAGGTTTCTAGCACAATGCAAGACATAAGTTGTAGCATTCATTTGGAAACAAACTATCAAGAGTAGGGATGAGGGAAATTAATGTTCACCTTAAAGGGAACACGAGGTGATAGGGATATGGAGGCTGCCCTACTTGTTATTTCCTTGTAAACAATGCCAGTTGCTAAGTAGTGTCTGAATCAAAACCCTCGAACAAGCATGTGGCTAATGCAGTAAAATCTCAGTGAAAGTCAGCTGAGTCAGAGTACCTGATCTGCTGCATGCTTAGTGAGCGTCTGTGGCTAAAAGTATTAGAGACACAGGATCAGGAGGGACTGCCTAAAAGGGAATAAATATGGCAGCCTCCATATCCCTTTCTCCTCATGTTCCCTTTAAGAGAAGCTGAACTGGCCTGTCAGTCGTCTTACCTCTGTTGCTGCAGTTTATCCTTCTAACTTCTTCCTATAGAGCCAGAAGTGTCAGGTTGATGGGGAGCAGAATTTAGCACACTAACAGGAGGCGCCAAACTAACAGGAGGTGAGTCAGTGACAGAGGCAAACTAACCAGCTCTGTAACGGCCTGCAGCCACTAACAGGCTGGTTCAGGCCAATCCGAGACAGATTTCAAGTTTGCTTTTCTCTGATCACTGGTGCCAAGTGGTCTACACCCTAGGTTCTCAACGTGTGGTACACGTACCACAGGGGGTACTTCTGATGGTTCCAGGGGGTACTCGAGCTTGATATACTTACCCAAGAATAACAAATTTAAAGTTTTCGAAAAAGATAAATCTTATTTAAACAACACCAAATCAGTGTTTTGGCTAATTAAAAGCAATAGTAAATGCTTGGAAATGGTTTAGAACCAATTATTATGTTCTACGATTAAATAGACATTTGTCAGGGGGTACTTGTGATAATGTTTCCTATGCTAGGGGGTACTTGGTGAGTATGGGGTTTTAAAAGGGGTACATATCAATAACATGTTAAGAAACACTGGTCTACACCACTCAGGACCACTGCTGGATTCAATTATCCATGCTGCAGGGTTCCCCATAGAAGACCGATCCACTAAATCAGAATGTGGCTGAATGGAATTTATTTCTTGCATTAGGTTGCAATGAACACACTCTGTGCCAAAAAAAGTTTATGATTAAAGGGGACCTATGCGCTAGCAGCGAGACGGCAAGGCACAAGAGTCAAAACTGCATTATACTTGTTAGCCCTAATAATACAGTTGACAGAACAGATATTATAAAAACTTCATAAATGTAAGGGCTGGTTCAGACGGACGTCTGCGTGACGTCGCGTTTGGGGGCATTGCGGCGGCGGCGCGGTCAGGCTTTCAGTAGCCTTCACGTCGCATTCCGATGCGGTCGAGTTTTTTCTTCCCCTAGAGGGACATTAGCCGTTGCGGTTGGCCGCCCCCTGGTAGCTACATGTCGCTTCCAGGGGCAGCTCGAAAGCTAGCGAAAATCGGGACCCGAACGCCACGAACGTGTAAACACACGCAAAAGCTCGGTGAAAATGCTCCCATTCAACCACGACGTTCCGAACGCTTGCGGTAAACACTCCGCAAGCGTCCATCTGAACCAGCCCCAAGTCACTCAGAGATGGAGAAGGAGGCATTTATTAGTGCTCCAGGACCTTCAGCTACCATCCACATTTCATGCAACCAGAGAAAGGAGAGCTCTGCGCAGCTTTTAGGGTGTACGAAATCTTCCTAAGCAGCGCTGTTAGCATGTATATGTTTATTTATGAATCCATCTGCTTGTGCTTTCCATGGCACTTGAAAATGCCCATATATTCCACTACAGCACGGTTTGACAAAACTCTGTAAAACCTGAAAACAGCAGCTGGTAGAGCTACCTATCCCATTGCTGAGGCTGCAGTTAGTGCAGCTAGGACAGGGGCGTTTTTAGGCATAGGCATTCCCAGGCCACTGCCTGGAGTGTCATTGGTCCTGGGGGGTGCCATGTCCCTGATTAAGCCCTGCCCCCAAACTAAGTAATGCCCTACAATTGAAGCCATGCTTCCATGGGTGTTTGTGCCTCCTCTTCCTGTCCCCCTTTATGCCTCCTGTCTCCTTGTGCCTCCTTCAGTCCCCAGTGTCCCCTCTGCTCCAGTTTGTTCCTCTGCCCTCCCCCCCCCTCATGTGTCCCCCTTCTGTCCCCCTGTGCCTCTTGTCTCCTTGTGCCATCTTCAGCCCCTTTGTACATCCATAGATGGATTAAGGTGAAATGGTGTCCTAGGCAAGGAACAACTTTGGGCCCTCCCTTGAGGGCCACCTAGAATAAACAGGGTTCTAGACTCTCTCAAGGCCCTACAAACCTGCCTAAGTTGCCTTGAGGATGATCCAGCTCTGGGTGCAACTTTGTGCCTCCCTCTGTTCTACTGTGCTTACTTCTGTCCCCTTTTGTGTCTCTTTCTTACCCCCTTTGTTCCTTCCTCTGCCCCATTTTCCCACTATCTGTTCCCATCCGCCTCCTGTACTCCCCCAGTCCAGTGTGTAAAGGAAGAGTATAGCACAGCAGAAGCTGTCCCCTGGTGTGCAACAAAATGCGACAGGATTGGCAGGTTGTTTGTATCTCAACGACTCCCTGTATTATACATCCACCCTACATGGCACATTGTTTATATTCACTAATGTGTGGGTGGGTGTTTTTTTTTGGGGGGGGGGGGGGGGTGAGACAGAACTTCTTGCCTGGGCTAGAAACACCCCTGAACTAGGATCACAAGGTGCATTTTTTCTGATTTGGAGGGTAGGAGGGTGAACGTTGTCGGATTACCCTTAGGGTCACTTTGCCTGACTGTATTTTGGGAGGAAACGCACGCCCACTGCCTTTCAGTTACACTGTTACAATGCTGTTAGCTCCACCTTCATTCTGTCATGGCCACACCCATTTTTTCTGTAATCCATGCCGCCCCCTCAAATTTCCCTCAAAAAGGATTTTGATTGGGGGGTGGTGTTTGTCAATCATCACCAGGTGTCAAATACCCTAGGTACGCCACTATGGTAAGTGAAAAGACAGCATACCTCCATGATCTCAGTCTCAATCTGTCTGACATTCGCAGACTCAATCTGTAGAAACACTTTTGAAGATCAGAACTGGAATTTTCAATGGTTCTTTTAATTCACATCCAAGCAGTGAATAAACAGCAGTATGGTCCACTAGAGAGCATTGTAGAGACCTCTTCTTTCATATATTGCTTTCCTAAAGGGAAGTACTATGTTGGGTCACAGGTCACCCCATATAATCATTGAGAAATTTCACAATTTGCATCCAGTCTGTAGTGATCATCATGCAGGACCACATTATATGGAAAAAGTACCTAATTCCACAGAGACATTTAGGACAGTTGGGTAGCATACCAGGCTTGAACTTAGTCAATCTATTCGGAGTAAGGAATGCTCTGTGCGGCACATACAGGTACAGGAGTCGATCAAGTACATGAGAGAAAACTAAACTACTCAAGCGTTTTTGTCCCATTCCTCTGTGGAGATAGATCCTACGCCACCCTCCCACACCAGTCAGGAATACCATATTTACACTTGCAGATTTGTGGAAAGATGCAGGGTTCACTTCAAGTCTATGTAGGTACCAGTTGCTATACTCAACAGAGAAGGTCTTCACAAGGTGTCAAAACTCACCCATCCACGCTCCTCAGCATCCTTTGCATAGTTTCTAAGCATGTTCGCCCAGGCTCCCTCTCTCTTTTATGGAGAAATGGCAATATGGTGAAAATAGCACTTCCTGGATGCTGGTGCATGCACATAGTTCACTGGAAGTCTGAATTTGCAAACCAAAGCAAAAAACGGTGCAAGCGCACTGCAGAGAGAGAGAGGGTGGGAACCTCTAACCACAGAAAGGTGTAAAAACCTGGTTCTGACTGCACTTTGTGCTGTTTGCAGCATACCTGCTATTTACGTGTTTGAATTTCTTTCTATTGATCTTCGTTGTGACCCTGCTTGTTATTGACCTGGATCGTTCTCCATCTGCCCTGACCTCCTGCCAGTTTATCTGACTTCAGTTGAACTCTGCCTGCACTGACCCTTAGCCTGAACCAGACTCTGATTGATCTCCGCCTGCACGGACCTCTGCTTGTCTCAGACTAGGTTTATTGCCTCCAGGCATCAGCTTGCCTTCTGCCTTGTAGTTATAGTTCTCATTTCCACTGTTGGGCCAATCCCAGGGGGCGTGACTTGGTGGCTTCTAGGCTACAAAGTAGTCCATTGCCCACTAGGGGTAGTGGCCCATCCCTTGCAGGGTTCTCTAATGAAGACCCTTAGCTGCTTAGACTCCACGCCTTGGGAGAGCCCACGCCTACTGACAGTGTGAGGGTCAACTTAACCCAATCTTAACACAGTGGCACATAAGCAATAGTATATAAATAGGAATAGGCTTTCCAAGAGAATATACAACAGCACCCCCTAGCAGTTGGGTGTACTGTATAAGAAAAAAAAATGACAGCAATGTAAAAAATGACTGCTAGAGGATACATCCGCCATTGCAACATTAGTAACAGAAATGCATTGAAACTCTGGAGGAGCAGAGCCTGCAATTATCTAAAAACAGATACATTCGGTATGCACTTTGCTGACAAGTAGATTGAGCTAAAGTTGAAATATGATGACCAGCGTTCTAAATGGTTATGCATGAGATAATTAAAGTGCATGAAAATTCTGTCTAGAAATCTATTACTGTGAATATATTTTCAAGTAGTGAGCCTTATGCCATAATCGTATAGGTATTTCTGCAGTGTCTAGGAATGAGAGAGCAAAGTCTGGCAAATCAGGTTTGTGACAAAACGTCATTTTTCGCCAATGTGAGCATTTACGCAAAAGCGTGCTTTAATTGTACCAATTGGCATGTTGATAAGATTGCATTTTCTATGTGGAAATGTCCAACTTTATATTATTTCCAGCCATTCTAGGCACTTTGCAGGTTATGCGAGCCACAGTAACTATTCAATAATCAACCAGCATTTAAGTGTAGAGGAAGAGATATGAGTCTGGAGCTGTATAGAGCAATAAGGGATAGTTGTGATTCCGCAGGAACGGTTAGACAGAACTGTGTTGCACGTTTGTTAAGTGTCTGTTGTGATTTTCAAATTATTTTTTTGGATTAATTTTCTATGCATGTTAATCATTTGTTTATTCTGTGCTTTAAAGTGACTCTGTAACAAAAATTACAACGTTTTTTCTACCATCCTACAAGTTCCTAAACCTATTCTAATGTGATCTGGCTTACTGCAGCTCTTTCTACTATAACCATCTCTGTAATAAATCAATGTATCTTTCCCCTGTCAGACTTGTCGGCCTGTGTCTGGAAGGCTGCCAAGTTTTTCAGTGTTGAACTGTTCCTCTATGCACACTCCAGTGTGTGTTTTATTTACATAAGCCAGCAGCTTCTCTGCTATCTTATCAGTGATAGAAGAGAGCTGGATAAAAATCCTCCTCTGGAGGCTGTGAAAGGAGCTGGTCTGTCACATACTGAGGAATTAACGACATAGGCAGAGCTGTCTGCAGGAAGCCTGTAATGTTCAGTGCATGAGAGAAGCTGGGGACAGAAGGTAAACACACACAAGTGATCTCTTGAGATTCAGAAGTAAGGCTGTATACAGCCTGCTTGTGTATGGATGTATTTTCTATGTGTGGACATGCTGTACATCAACCTACTTCCTGTTTTGGTGGCCATTTTGTTTGTTTATAAACAAACTTTTTAAAACAGTTTTTGACTACTTTTAATGCGGCGGAGAGCGGTGAAATTGTGACAGAGGGTAATAGGAGATGTCCCCTAACGCACTGGTATGTTTACTTTTGTGCGATTTTAACAATACAGATTCTCTTTAAGCTCTTTTTTTGAGGAAGTATTTCTTCTTTTAGTTAACTGTGCAAAGCTAGTCAGGTTTTGCTTCCTTATCTTCTGGTTTCTCTTGAAATTACCATGTCATATCTTTGTGATACTGGTTCAATAAACGTTGCTTCTGACTTTTCTCACACAGACATGAGGGCAAGAGACAAAAGCTTGCATGGTGCAGGTATAAATACCAGCACGCAAAAGGATACAGGATATCACCAAAAACTAATTCACCCGTCTCACCCTAAAAATACAACATAGCACATAGAAACACTAGAGGAGCTCAGGGTATATGAAAGTGCAAAAATGTATTAATTCATCAATGATTGACGTAAGAAAAACACTGACACATTAAAATCCCCACCTATAAAACCCCCTGAAGCTGACTGAAAGGTACCTGTAACATGTATTTTGCATAACAGTCCCGGAGTGCACTCCTTGAAAAGACCAGCGCTGAGAAAAAAATATGTATTTAATCTTCAGGCCCATTAACAGTCGGCAGGATAGTGAACGCTAGATTCATGAGGGACATAATCTTCATCCTCAACCCGTATGCATAAATAGCATGCCTCTATATTGTACATATATACGTGCACATTACAGCCACATGTATAAAGTGTCAAACCTCTCAGCCTCAGGCTTACAGCTAACATATGTCACGGACTGCAACCAACTTACGTGACCCTTTCAGATTCAGGCAGTGTACCCTCCAAGCAGCCGCGGAGACCCGCTGGGACCAGCCATGTGTAATGGCGCTCAGGGCTGCACGCTGAAGCGGGCTTGTGAGGCGAGAGGAAGTGCACGGAGGCATGGGGAGGACAGAGCGCCGCCCACCTCACCAGTGTCACAAGCTCACGTGACGCGTTTCATCCAAACGGATTTCCTCAGACGTGTAGTCAAGGTTACTCCAGCCTTCCCTTTTATGCTGGAGAGCGGCAACATATTAATTCAATTGTATGCGTAACAGCACATTAAAACCAGTGTCACTGTTTACTATTCACAGCTTCCCGGCCAACAAAGTAAATGCATGGATATAGCTTATAGAAAAGCCTTAATATTCATATCGCGATTTAACCCTTGAGGGTACAGGCTTCCGCATTCATATATCCAAAAGGATTCTTTTCTGAGCAATTGTTTATCATAGTCACCTCTAGACTAATGCCTAATTTCCAGATACCCATCACTCTGAAATCTTTTGTGTCAGAGTGATGTACAGTTCTAAAATGTAGCGCCAGAGGATTCAATCTTTTAGGATCAATAGTAGTACTTTTAATGTTAGATAGATGCTCTCCTATCCTTGCACTTAGCGATCTATACGTTTTCCCAATATATATAAGATCACACGGGCATTCAATCTGATAGATCACTCTTTCCATAGAACAGTTAATAAAGTCATTCACTTGAAAGGATTTAGAACGATCAAAATGATAGAAAACATCACTTCTGTTTACATACAGTGGTTTGCAAAAGTACTCGGCCCCCTTGAAGTTTTCCACATTTTGTAATATTACTGCCACAAACATGAATCAATTTTATTGGAATTCCACATGGAAGACAAAGTGGTGTACACATGAGAAGTGGAACGAAAATCATACATGATTCCAAACATTTTTTACAAATCAATAACTGCAAAGTGGAGTGTGCGTAATTATTCGGCCCCCTTTGGTCTGAGTGCAGTCAATTGCCCATATACATTGCCTGATGAGTGCTAATGACTAAATAGAGTGCACCTATGTGTAATCTAATGTCCGTACAAATACAGCTGCTCTGTGACGGCCTCAGAGGTTGTCTAAGAGAATCTTGGGAGCAAGAACACCATGAAGTCCAAAGAACACACCAGACAGGTCAGGGATCAAGTTATTGAGAAATTTAAAGCAGGCTTAGGCTACAAAAAGATTTCCAAAGCCTTGAACATCCCACGGAGCACTGTTCAAGCAATCATTCAGAAATGGAAGGAGTATGGCACAACTGTAAACCTACCAAGACAAGGCCATCCACCTAAACTCACAGTCCGAACAAGGAGAGCGCTAATCAGAAATGCAGTCAAGAGGCCCATGGTGACTGGACGAGCTGCAGAGGTCTACAGTTCAGGTGGGGGAATCTCACCATAGGATAACTATTAGTTGTGCACTGCACAAAGTTGGCTCTTATGGAAAAGTGCCAAGAAGAAAGTCATTGTTAACAGAAAAGCATAAGAAGTCCCGTTTGCAGTTTGCCACAAGCCATGTGGGGGGACACAGCAAACATGTGGAAGACGGTGCTCTGGTCGGATGAGACCAAAATGGAACTTTTTGGCCAAAATGCAAAACGCTATGTGTGGCAGAAAACTAACACTGCACTTCACTCAGAACACACCATCCCAACTGTCAAATATGGTGGTGGCAGCATCATGCTCTGGGGTGCTTCTCTTCAGCAGGGACAGGGAAGCTGGTAAAAGTTGATGGGAAGATGTATGGAGCCAAATACAGGGCAATCTTGGAAGAAACCCTCTTGGAGTCTGCAAAAGACTTGAGACTGGGGCGGAGGTTCACCTTCCAGCAGGACAACGACCCTAAACATAAAGCCAGGGCAACAATGGAATGGTTTAATACAAAACATATCCATGTGTTAGAATGGCCCAGTCAAAGTCCAGATCTTAATCCAATCGAGAATCTGTGGCAAGATCTGAAAACTGCTGTTCACAAACGCTGTCCATCTAATCTGACTGAGCTGGAGCGGTTTTGCAAAGAAGAATGGGCAAGGATTTCAGTCTCTAGATGTGCAAAGCTGGTAGAGACATACCCTAAAAGACTGGCAGCTGTAATTGCAGCAAAGGGTGGTTCTACAAAGTATCGACTCGGGCCGAATAATTACGCACACTTCACTTTGCAGTTATTGATTTGTAAAAAATGTTTGGAATGATGTATGATTTTCATTCCACTTCTCACGTGTACACCACTTTGTATTGGTCTATCAAGTGGAATTGCAATAAAATTGATTCATGTTTGTGGCAATAATGTGACAAAATGTGGAAAACTTCAAGGGGGCCGAATACTTTTGCAAGCCACTGTATCTACATATCTCGCAACCACCATATGAATGCATTCCTTTTCGTGCTTTTTCTCTGAATACAGCCTGTTAGAAACATTAAAAGGAAAAAAGAACAAAATTAGAAACAGAACAAAATTAGAAACAGAAAACACATTATTGTACAAGACAGACCCCATCATCAGACATCACAATACAGGTATACACCAATTCTCATACATGAACTATCTATTGAGGCAGAAAACACCTAAAACTTGCGTCTTCATTGAGGCCCATTGGACTCCTGGTCTGGATCACGTTTTTTCACCATCACCGATTTTGGTACAATTGGTGGTATCAATTGTTCAGTTCAGTTCATTATTAATTTTTGTGTTTTCTTTAGTTTCTTTTAGTTTTTTCGCCGCAAGCACTTTTACAAGCACCGTCACTTTTGGACTTTTCTGGTTGGATCGACAATCAGTCTTATGGAAAAGCACGTTCAGCACCTTTCTATATATATTTCTATAATCCTACATTCACTTGGAAATTGTGTAGCATTTTATGTTACAAATTTTTTTTTATATGTGCATGTGATCAGTATTACATTAATAATCATTTTGACATAAAACATGTTTTATAAGCATCTTTATATATTTTACACACTGGGTTCATTCATGTAATTTTGTATACTGGTATCTTTGAATATGTATTGATATCACTGGAATTATACACTTTATATACTTTCACCACTAGATGTCAGCATTTTCTGTTTTGTATTGTTAGTATTAGTTACAATGTTCATTCATTATATATTTGTGTCATTTTGATATTTTTGATAGTTGTTACAGATCCCTTATTAGGGATTGATTATGTTTTTGTAAATCATTAATTATTTTTTGCACATGGCAATGTTTATTAATGTGATTGGGCCGAGGGGACTGCTGGTTACTATTATACAGTGTGTCCGGGTGATGCCGCTCAGGTCATGCGTCACTTTGTACGCGTGATGGATAGGGGTGTACCGAACGGTTCGCCGGCGAACGGTTCCAGGCGAACATTGGGGGTTCGCGTTCGCCTGCGCCAGGCGAACTTTTCCGGAAGTTCGATTCGCCCCATAATGCACTATGAGGGTCAACTTTGACCCTCTGCATCACAGTCAGCAGGCACATTGTAGCCATTCAGGCTACAGTAAGCCCTGGAGCCCCACCCCCCCTTATATAAGGCAGCCTCCGGCGGCCATTACAGTCACTCGTGTGCCTGCTAGAGAGAGGAAAGGGACAGCTGCTGCAGACTTTTTCTCTTAGGGACAGATTAGTTAGGTTCTAGGCTGCTTTGCTTGTTCCTGACTGATTAATATTGCTTTTAAAGCACCCAGCAACAGCTCTTTTCAGAGCTCAACCTGTACATTTTTTTTTCTGACACTTTTGTTGCATGCACAGCCTTGCTAATTGATAGTGTGTGTGCCACTGCCAGCAGCCCAGCACATTCAGTGACTGACTGCCTGTGTGTGTGACAGGGAGCTGCACATTGTACTACCCAGTACTGCATATACCCCAGTACCTGTTGTGTTTACTTAACCCACCTCATCACTGCATATACCTAGCTTTGTGTTGAGTGAACCCAGCTCACTGCATCTAACTACCCAGTACCTGTTGTGTTTACTTAACCCACCTCATCACTGCATATACCTAGCGTTGTGTTGAGTGAACCCAGCTCACTGCATCTAAGTCTAACTACCTGTTGTGTTGAGTGAAAACCCACCTCACTGCATCTTAAGTACCTTTACTGTATACTGTTCAGTGAACCCAGCTCACTGCATCTAACTACCCAGTACCTGTTGTGTTTACTTAACCCACATCATCACTGCATATACCTAGCGTGGTGTTGAGTGAACCCAGCTCACTGCATCTAACTACCTGTTGTGTTGAGTGTGAACCCACCTGGCCACCTCACTGCATCTAACTACCTGTTGTGTTGAGTGAGAACCCACCTCACTGCATCTTAAGTACCTTTACTGTTGAGTGAACCCAGCTCACTGCATCTAACTACCTGTTGTGTTGAGTGTGAACCCACCTGGCCACCTCACTGCATCTAACTACCTGTTGTGTTGAGTGAGAACCCACCTCACTGCATCTTAAGTACCTTTACTGTTGAGTGAACCCAGCTCACTGCATCTAACTACCCAGTACCTGTTGTGTTTACTTAACCCACCTCATCACTGCATATACCTAGCCTTGTGTTGAGTGAACCCACCTCACTGCATCTTAAGTACCTTTACTGTTGAGTGAACCCAGCTCACTGCATCTAACTACCCAGTACTTGTTGTGTTTACTTAACCCACCTCATCACTGCATATACCTAGCGTTGTGTTGAGTGAACCCAGCTCACTGCATCTAAGTCTAACTACCTGTTGTGTTGAGTGAGAACCCACCTCACTGCATCTTAAGTACCTTTACTGTATACTGTTCAGTGAACCCAGCTCACTGCATCTAACTACCCAGTACCTGTTGTGTTTACTTAACCCACATCATCACTGCATATACCTAGCGTGGTGTTGAGTGAACCCAGCTCACTGCATCTAACTACCGGTTGTGTTGAGTGTGAACCCACCTGGCCACCTCACTGCATCTAACTACCTGTTGTGTTGAGTGAGAACCCACCTCACTGCATCTTAAGTACCTTTACTGTTGAGTGAACCCAGCTCACTGCATCTAACTACCCAGTACCTGTTGTGTTTACTTAACCCACCTCATCACTGCATATACCTAGCCTTGTGTTGAGTGAACCCAGCTCACTGCATCTAATTACCTGTTGTGTTGAGTGTGAACCCACCTGGCCACCTCACTGCATCTAACTACCTGTTGTGTTGAGTGAGAACCCACCTCACTGCATCTTAAGTACCTTTACTGTTAAGTGAACCCAGCTCACTGCATCTAACTACCTGTTGTGTTGAGTGTGAACCCACCTGGCCACCTCACTGCATCTAACTACCTGTTGTGTTGAGTGAGAACCCACCTCACTGCATCTTAAGTACCTTTACTGTTGAGTGAACCCAGCTCACTGCATCTAACTACCCAGTACCTGTTGTGTTTACTTAACCCACCTCATCACTGCATATACCTAGCCTTGTGTTGAGTGAACCCAGCTCACTGCATCTAATTACCTGTTGTTTTGAGTGTGAACCCACCTGGCCACCTCACTGCATCTAACTACCTGTTGTGTTGAGTGAGAACCCACCTCACTGCATCTTAAGTACCTTTACTGTTGAGTGAACCCAGCTCACTGCATCTAACTACCTGTTGTGTTGAGTGAGAACCCACCTCACTGCATATAGCTAGCATACCCCCGAGATGGACAAAATGGACAAACCAGGTAGAGGAAGAGGTAGAGGCAGACCCAGAGGAAGGCCACCAGGCACCGGCAGGTCTGTGGCTGTGCGAGGTGGTGTTGCTGTGATTTCATGCGGACCTGCCCCAAAATGCAGTGCTCAGAAGAAGGCACGTGCCATCACTTCCCAAAATCGTGAGGAGGTGATTGAGTATTTAACACAGAACACCTCATCTCCCGCAGCCACCAGCGCTACAACAAGCACCACATCCGCTGCATTTGACACTTCGCAGGAGTTATTTGGTGGTGGTGGTGAAATCACTGATTCCCAGCCACTACTGCAACAACAACAAGAAGGCGCAGGTACACCACCTCATACGTCTGAGTTAGGTGGCGATAGTATGGACGTAACGTGTGTGGATGGGGATGATGGTGGACCACCTGAAGTTGGTGCACTTGAGGAGGTGTCTGAGGAAAGCGCAGCTGGCCAGGAGGATTATGATGACGATTATACGGATAGCACATATGTTCCCGGTAGAGGAGATGACCAGGGGGACAGTTCAGAGGAGGAGTCAGAGAGGAGTAGGAGGAGACGACTCCATGATAGAAGCAGAGGGAGCTCGTCCTCAGAAACAGCTGGGGGCAGTGTCCGGTGCCATGTATCGCCAGCTATGGCCAGGGAGCACACATGCCCTTCAACGTCAGCTGCTGCTGATGCCACCGCAGCGCCATCACCCCAGGGGGGCTCAGCGGTTTGGAAATTTTTTCACGTGTGTGTCTCAGATCGGAGCAAAGCCATCTGTTGTCTCTGCCAGCAAAAATTGAGCCGTGGAAAGGCCAACTGTCACGTAGGGACAAGTGCTTTACGAAGGCACCTGGAGAGAAGGCACAAACAGCTATGGCAAGAACACCTGAGGAAAAGAAGCACCCCTCAAAAGACAAGCAGCGGAGAACAACCGTGGCAGCCGTCACAGGGGGCTTCTGCTGCTCCACGTTCCCATGGTATTGTTCGTGGCTGGGGGGGAGGAAGAATGGATACACTTTTAAACAATTTAAAAATACAACCATCTAAACTTTCAAACAATTTAAAAATACAACCATCTATCATTTTCAAAAAATTTAAAAAAAGGGCAAAAAAACTTGCCCTCCGTAAAACATTCTTGGCAAATGCTTTCGACTTGGTTTGTCTTCCGCTGGCTCAAGGGTCCATCTGACCACAGATGCCTGGTCTGCAAAGCACGGTCAGGGCAGCTACAGCATGGGTCTCAGCAGGCTCCCACTTCGGGCCGCAATCCAACCTTCATTCCCCGCGGTGACAATGGCAGACTTGCCCTCCATAACGGATTCCCGTTAAAGGATTTAAAGTTAATTCATTTCAAATACACAGCAGGGCCTCGAAAGTCCGCCTCCTGTATTGTTATTTTTGATCACTACCTCGGGGCGGGAGTGCATGCCTACCTGCTGCCCTCCTTGGATGTGTAGTGGTAGCCGTTTCTCAGGCTCCACACCGGATTCCATCTCTCATTTACCGGCCATTACCCGGGGTCACAAATGACAGACTTGCCCGCCTCCATATGATTCTCGTGAAATGAATGTGGTGTCATCTTTGCCCGCCATAACTGGTTCTCGTTAAAGGATTTAAAGTACATTCATTTCAAATACACAGCAGGGCCTCGAAAGTCCGCCTCCTGTATTGTTATTTTTGGTCACTACCTCGGGGCGGGCGTGCATGCCTACCTGCTGCCCTCCTTGGATGTGTGGTGGTAGCCGTTTCTCAGGCTCCACACCGGATTCCATCCCTCATTCCCCGGCCATTACCCGGGGTCACAAATGACAGACTTGCCCGCCTCCATATGATTCTCGTGAAAGGAATGTGGTGTCATCTTTGCCCGCCATAACTGGTTCTCGTTAAAGGATTTAAAGTACATTCATTTCAAATACACAGCAGGGCCTCGAAAGTCCTCCTCCTGTATTGTTATTTTTGGTCACTACCTCGGGGCGGGCGGGCGTGCGTGCATGCCTGCCCGCTGCCCTCCTTGGATGTGTAGTGGTAGCCGTTGCTCAGGCTCCACACCGGATTCAAACCTCTCATTTCCCGGCCATTACCCGGGGTCACAATGGCAGACTTGCCCGCCTCCACAGGATTCTCATTGTAGCGGTACTGAACAAGTACACAGCAAGTAGAAAATGTAAATTAAAAACAAAACGTAAGCTTTTTAACAATGCCATGGAAAGTTGAGAAGGAAGTCACACATTACCTGACATCACTGAGTGAGGAAGAGCAATCACGCCATGTTGCGCAGTAGTCCAGCATGGCCGTCACTACACAAACAGCTGTTTGCGGTGCGTTACACAGTGAGTTTGGTGTGTCAGTGTGAAGCAGTACTCTAATTACACTCCCTGTTTGATGTATACACATGCAAGATGTTGTAAAGCACTTTATGCCTCCAATTTAGCATTCAATGTGATTTCTGCCCTTAAAACGCTGCTTTGCGTCACATCCAGATTTTTCACCGGGACTTTTGCCATGTATCCCAATCCGCCATGCCCCCCTCCAGGTGTTAGACCCCTTGAAACATCTTTTCCATCACTTTTGTGGCCAGCATAATTTTTTCTATTTTTCAAAGTTCGCCTCCCCATTGAAGTCTATTGCGGTTCGCGAATTTTTCCGCGAACCGAACCTTCTGCGGAAGTTCGCGAACCCGGTTCGCGAACCGAAAATCGGAGGTTCGGGACATCTCTAGTCCTCATTCGTCCGCGCGGGCATGTGGATCGATTCCCACTTGTCCCCGCGGGCACTTCCTTATCAGCGCTTCATTTTTTGCATTGTCCACCCGCGGGGATCGAGCGCGGAATCCATACGCCACGGTGATCGGACACGTCGGATATTATCAATCGAGCCATCAGCGGCTCGATTGATAACAAACTCGCCGTGTATGCCCAGCATTAGAAATGTAATGCAATGATGTGGTATACCGACAGGTTTTGGGCTAGTCCATCTCTCCACAGGCGATTCTCAGCATAGCCTTTATTCTTTATAAACTCACTTCTTGAAAAATATTTATACAAAGATGCTGAGTGCTGACCAGCCTCTCTGCTCACCGTACACTTTTTTGGACTGAGCAACTGCCATTCACGAAGTGCTTTTGAAAACAAAGAAAACCCTGAGAATTTCCCATGAGGAGATGGGCTAGTCCAAAACCTGCAACAAACACAATTGCTAACTTCCAGTCAGAGCAATATCCTGCCTCTATCTGGCCAGCAGACGCTAGTCAGCCAATCAGGTGCACTGTCATACACCCTTTGCCTGCTGCACCATACCTAGCAGGAATTACACAGATTAGCATTCAGGTGGGAGGCTTCGGTTGGACGCAATCGTGAATTGCGTCGTTTACAGGGACGCCCCGTGTAGGCACATCTCCCACACGGTCCCCTCCCTATCGTCCCTGTAAACGACGCAATTCATGATTGCGTCCAACCGAAGCCTCCCACCTGAATGCTAATCTATGTAATTCCTGCTAGGTATGGTACAGCAGGCAAAGGGTGTATGGCAGTGCACCTGATTGGCTGACTAGCGTCTGCTGGCCAGATAGAGGCAGGATATTGCTCTGACTGGAAGTTAGCAATTGTGTTTGTTGCAGTTGGCATTCAGTTTAGAGGTGGTGGGGTGAGTTCCCTGGAGGTGAGAGGTCCAGGGCTTGCCCGCACTTCCCTCTAGGTGTCGCATGGTGGTTTGGGGGGCCCAGTGAGTGAGAGAGACCTGGGGCCCCTGGGCTGTCATGTGGACCAGTGTTTGTGATTCTAGTCCAAAACCTGTCAGTTCTGTCAGATTTCTACTACTTACTGTAAGTGACAGCAACATAGGGGAAAAGTAATTTAAAGCACATCTTACTCTTCTGGATGAAACATATTTCTTATCTGTATTGGTTTACAAATGTTTTACATTTTAAGATTTTTGCGACAGTGGTCCTTTAAGTAGATTACTGGACAAGGACTATTGTTTTTCCGGGGCTTATTTAGCACTTCCCATCACTAATCACCTCCTGCTTCATCACAATCACTTTATTGTTCTCTGTGATATAAATCTTAAGGTTGTATAATATTTTTAACCAATTTTGGAGAGTTAGGGGCAACTACTCTTCCATGAAGAGACATATGGTGACTTGGTGATGAACAAAAAAGGAAAAAGTATGTGCAAACTGTATAGGATGGATGGGGTAGTCCATGCAGTGCAAAAATAAGATGCAAATCCTTCAACGTATATTTTTTTTGAATCCTATAATGCTGTCTATGGCACTAAAAAAAAAATCACTTGGAACATCTCCCACAAATGACATCATAGAATGTTAACCCATAATTTGCTCTGTGTGTCATCACTTCTTTTTAAATGACTATTAATATACTTCAGCACTTCAAAAACATTTTTTTTAACCACTTCAGGATTCTGCGTACGCTTATCTACGCCCCTGAATCCTGAAGTGGATTGCATGGAAACGGCCGCTCGTAGGAGCGGCCGTTCCATGTCAGTTCACGGAGGGTGTCTCTGTGAACACCCTGCGAGCCGCCGATCGCGGCTCGCAGGGTAAATATAAACACGCGGGGAAGATCTTCCCCGGTGTTTACATATATACGGCGCTGCTGCGCAGCAGCGCCGTAGAGGAGATTGGCGATCCCCGGCCTCTGATTGGCCGGGGATCGCCGGCATCTGATAGGCTAAAGCCTATCCGGCGCAGGACGGCTTTCCTTCCTGCGCCGCACACAGGGGACGGGAGAGGGAGGGAAGGAGGCAGAGGGAGGACTAGTGCTGCGGAGGGGGGCTTTGAGGAGCGCCCCCCCCCCCCCCGCTTGGCACAGTAGCGCGGCGGCGATCAGACCCCCCCAGCAGGACATCCCCCTAGTGGGGCAAAAAGGGGGGGGGGGGGGAAGTCTGATCGCCCTGCCTGATTTCTGATCTGTGCTGCGGGCTGAAGAGCCCCCGCAGCACAGATCAGCCAAACCACCCGGAATCCGGAAGTGGTTAAAGAATCATCACGCTTTCGATTTAAGGCTTAACTGGTGTCAATTAACCACTTTTCGCCCCTTAACCACTTCAACGACCGCCCACTGCACAGGGGCGGCCGGAAAGTGGATCCCGCAAGGACCAGCTCATGCCCAGAGGCGGCGGTCCTTGTAGGGGCATGGGCGGAGCGATCACGTCATCCGTGACGCGATCCTCCGCCGGGGATCGGTAGCCGGCCATTTAGTCTCCGCTCGACGGCCACTTAGCAGCGCCGGCGAGCGGAGGAATATACTGAATCTGCCAATCAAATGCGTATAAGGCACTTTGTTAGGTAAACAAAGTGCCTTATACATGCATCCTCCTCGCCTCGTGGTCTCATTGTTCCAGAGACCAACAGCGAGGAGGAAACACTTGTGAGTAACACAGCACACAGCTTTTTTTGCCCACAGCCCCCCTGATCTCCCACCCCAGCCTTCATACCCCCCCTGATCACCCCTGCAGACCCCTGCCCAGCACCCTTGCACCCCTCTAAACCCCCCCCCCACCTATCACAAACTATCGACGCTATCCCCTGCATTAGGTCCCTAACGGCCTCCTAATCACCCCTGATCCCCCCCTACCACAAGATCACCCCCACACCCCATCCCAGACTACCCCCCCTGTATACTGTATACATCTGTATACAGCTACCTTACCCCCTGATCCCCCTCTAATCACCTGTCTATCACCCCTCAGCACCCCCATCCATCAGAGCAGACCCTAACTGCCCCGCGAGGGCAACCGATCACCTGCCCAGACCCTTGATTGCCCTCATACCCCCCTCCTGATTACATCCCCTGCGCATTGTTTACATCTGTCCTCCCCAGCAATCACTAACTGATCTGTGATCAGTAACCCCCTGTGTCTGCCTCTCATCAGATCAGGACTCAGTCTGCCCCGTGCGGGCTCCTGATCAACTCCCCCACCCCCTCGCCCTCAGACCCCCCCCTAATCACCGTCCGAGTGCATTGTATTTGACTGTGCTGTGATTGTATTCGATTGTGCTGCGATTGTATTTGATTGTCCCGTGATCTGCTTCGATTGTCCCGTGATTGTTTGATTGCCTCTGAGACCCCACTTCCCACCAACCCTAATACCTCTCAAATACTCCCTTTTGCTAGGTAGGTGCTCTTTTTTTCTGGGTAGTCTCGGGCGGAAAACCCCATACATTTAACAATCCACAATGGCAAGAAAGGGGATTTCCGATGAGGAGGTATACAGTGTACATGGACCAGTCGGATGAGAGCTTTTGGGAAGACTCATCCGACGAATCATCCGGGTCCGAATTTGAACCTGTGGAAAGCAGAGGTTCTCTGACCGAAAGTGATGACGAGGCTTTGGTCCCGGCTAGAGCCAGGCGTATCAGACCCCATGTCAGACAGGTGTTGCAGGATCCGCCTCAAGGGCAGCAGGGTAGTGCTAGCGCTGATGAGAGTTTTCTTGGTGAGGCAGGCACCAGCAGCGCAGCATCTCCTGGACTTAGTACCAGTACTTCCGTAGACCCTGGTGAAGTGGTGAGCGCCAGCATGGAAGTTGAAACTGGTACGGTGGCACGTGCAGTAGTACCCCCGTCGCAGCCACCAAGAAGAAGACGGGCGCGTAGTACCCAATGACTCCCAGAGGTGCTGGCACATCCAGATTGGCAATCCCCTGATACTGCCGCACCCGTAGTGCCCCCTTTCACCGCCCAGTCTGGAGTCCAGGTGGCGACAGCTCATCTAGGAACGGCCCTAGACTTTTTGCAGCTGTTCATCACCCAGGTTCTCTTGGACTTAATTGTGGTTGAGACCAACCGTAAAAGCCACACAATTCATCACCGAGCACCCAGAGAGCAGGTATGCCCAGCAGTTCCGGTGGAAACCAGTCCAAGTTTCCGACATTAAAATCTATTTGGCCCTTGTCCTTCACTTGGGACTAATGAAACAGAATGTATTGCGGTCGTATTGGTCTACGAACCCAGTACATCATGTTCCCTTGTAACCTGCTGACATGTCCAGGACACGATTTGAGTCCATCCTGCGCTTCCTGCACTTCAACGATGACAAAACCTGTCATGAAAAGGGCCATCCTGCTTATGAACGGCTCCACAAAATTCAGCCCCTCATAGACCACCTGTCATCAACATTTGCAGATGCTTATATCCCTTAACAGAACATCTGCGTAGAAGCAGGGATGCTCGGATGTGCCTCATCCACGAATTCGGCAATCCACGTGGTTGCAAAAAAAAAATCCGCATTCGGCCCCGCCGCATGCGGATTTTCATCCGCGTCCACGCAACCACGCGGATTTTTTGGCGTGAATGGCGTAGTCACGCGTGGATTCTCGCCCGGAGGCGGATTTTCTTTTAACGTTAATAACAAAGCCCCCATACATGCTACAATCCCCCAAATTGCATGGATTATCGAGGTGATAAGGGGCAACATAACTTCAACATAAAAAATTCCCCAAAAATTTTTTTTCTAGAGAAAATGGATTTTAAAGTGAAATCAACACTTTAAATGGGGCTATTAATTGGTAATAAGTGGTTTTAAAAAGGGATATACGCGTTAAGCAATCAAAGAGGTGAAGGCGAGTTCCAATGGCACTTGGCGGCGAAGGTACCGCTGGAGGAGGATGAGTGGCTGACGCCAAAAAGGCCCCAGAGAGGTTTTTGTAAATTTTTTTTTTTTTTTTGCAGCAATTAGCAATGACATCGCAGCAGAGTTGTCAGTGGACACGGGCAGTGTGAACGCAGAGTGCAGTGGTGGTAGCGACTGAGTCAGGAGAAGGACTATGCGGGCGGTCAGTTCAGCAGCACAGAAGGACCACGGCAACCTACTGGTAGTAGTAGTAGCAGCACAGCGTCATAGTGCTGGCCAAAAAATTAAATGCACCTGGTGACCTGGGCAGTGTGAACGCAGACAGAGTGCATTGGTGGTACCGTGGTAGCGACTGAGTCAGGAGGAGGACGACAAAGCGGGCGTTCAGTTCTGCAGCAGCAGCAGCAGCACAGAAGGACCATGCCAACATACTGGTGGTAGTAGTAGTAGCACAGTGTCATAGTGCTGGCCAAAAAATGAAATGCACCCGTGACCCGGGCAGTGATAACGCAGACAGAGTGCATTGGTGGTACCGTGGTAGCGACTGAGTCAGGAGGAGGAGGAGGACAAAGCGGGCGTTAAGTTCAGCAGCAGCAGCAGCACAGAAGGACCATGGCAACATACTGGTGGTAGTAGTAGTTGCACAGTGTCATAGTGCTGGCCAAAAAATTAAATGCACCCAGTGACCCGGGCAGTGTGAACGCAGACAGAGTACATTGGTGGAAGCGACTGAGTCAGGAGGAGGAGGACAATGCGGGCGGTCAGTTCAGCAGCAGCAGCACAGAAGGACCATGGCAACATACTGGTGGTAGTAGTAGCAGCACAGCGTCATAGTGCTGGCCAAAAAATTAAATGCACCCGGTGACCCGGGCAGTGTGAACGCAGAGTGTAGTAGCGACTGAGTCAGGAGGACAAAGCGGGCGGTCAGTTCAGCAGCTCAGGAGGACCATGGCAACTTACTGGTAGTAGTACCATAACACCAAAAAATTAACCAAGGTAGGCACTAGGCAGGTAGTAACTGTCTTTATAAAGGCAGGCATAGTTAACAACAGCACATGCAGCAGCCACTTCATGTCTCCCTGTGTCCGACAATAGGGGCCAGGAACTCACCTTCCACCCAAGCCTAGTTGATTTACAGGAAGGTGAGTTTGTCCACAGAGGCGTGTGAGAGCCGAGAGCGCTTCTCTGTGACCACGCCACCGGCCGCACTAAAGCATCTCTCTGAGAGGACACTGGAAGGAGGGCAGGATAGGAGTTCCAGGGCGTACTGGGAAAGCTCGCTCCAGATGTCCAGTCTCTTGACCCAGTACTCCAAGGGGTCCACGGGGCTGTCGGTGTCATTGACCCCGCTGGATGACCCCATATAGTCAGACACCATGGTGGTCAGTCGTTGCTTGTGCTGGTTGGTGGTGGATGCTGTGGCGGGCACCTCTGTTCTGGGCTGCTGCACTGCATACAGGCTCTTGCTTAGGCTCTTCAGGTCTCCGGGGCGCCAGTTGCTGCTGCTGCTGGTGCTGGTGGTTGTTGTTGTGCTGCTAGTGGCAATGGCAGGCACCTCTTGCTGGCTTGGCAGAGCAGTTACAGTGGGGGTGGAAGGCTGGGGGAATGCTTCCAGTAGTCTGCGCACAAGGGCCTCCTTCAACTCCCTTGTACGTTGCTCGGTGGTGGATGGCGTCATAAAGTCTCCCAGCTTCCCCTTCAGACGGGGATCAAGCATCAAGGTAATCCAGATGTCCTCCCTTGAACGCATCTGGACCACCCGGGGGTCCCTGCGAAGGCAGCGCAACATGTGCACAGCCATGGGAAACAAGTGGGCCCTGCCAGCAAGATCTTCCTTGTCCTCGCCATTGTCCCATAACGCATGCCTGTCCTCTTCCTGTGCCATGTCGTTGTCCTCCTCAAACCGCCATCCACGTACAAAGCCTGCTGCACTCTGCTCCTCCTCCTCCTCCTCATTCAGGTTAGGGACCTCCATCTCTTCCACTACCTGCTGTGAGCCCTCCTCTGAGCTGGACTGTGCTGCCATCTACTCCTGTTCTTCCAACTGCCTCAGGGCTTCATCCCCACGCTCAATTAAATTGTCCATTGCCTGCTCCAGTAGACAAACCAAGGGCACCCACTGGCACACAGAGGCCCGCTCCTCACTGACCATCTTGGTTGCCTCCAGGAAGGGACTCAGCACCAGGCATACTTGCTGCATCAGTGTCCACTGAGTGGCAGTAATCATGGGGACTTGCTGGTTGCTGGGGACACTTGGGTCTAGCATGTAGGCCCCAGAGGCGTATCTATAGGGGTGCACATAGGGCACCTGCTATAGGCGCCGTTTGTCACACTGCTGGGGGGGGGGGCGCATCCCCAGTAAGCAATTAATTATCCCTCGCTGTGCAGTAGTAGCTGGCTGTCTGCCAGCGCTATTGTCTATGCCGGCGCCCGCAGAAGGAGAGGAGGCTGAGGGATTGTGTGTGTGTCACTCAGACAGACAGGCAGCTTCCTGTGCAGCGCCCCCCGTGTGTCACCTAACCGCCCGGCATCTGCAGCTGCCAGCTACATGGCCACGTTTTCTCCTCTAGTCTCCCCTCCCACCTCCATGCAGCCAATTAGGAGGGAGACCGGGCGATACAGGACAGCAAGCGGCGGCGACTTTGAAATGGTGGCCAGAGAGACGCTGCGGGGACCCCCGTCACTGCTGCCTCTGGTCCTAGGCTGCCTCAGTCTCCACTCACACCTCAGATGAGTGGATCCCGGAGAGAGGAGCATTGCCACCCGCGGACGCGGAGCACTTCAAAGGCAGAAGTGATGTTCACTTCCTGCATGCGAAGTTCAGGTGCACGAGCGGGTAGTGTGTGCCTCTAAGAACTGCAGTGGCTGGAGCAGTTTCCGTAAGGGTGCTTGCTGGGAGTCTCTTCTGTGGCTCCCTATGGGATCATGGCAGCCTTCAGTGACACTGATTTACATCACAGCACAACCGCAGGGAGAAGTCACATCCATGCCAGGATACAGCAGAATTCTATTCAGAACCACAGCAAGTACTGGTGTCCTCAGCAGAGAATCTTAACATGCTTCTGTTAGTATATATATTCTCCTTTATTTACTGTGTAATATTAATTTGCTTTGTTTGTTATTTTTTACCGTACCCCAGAAGCCCACCCCAGCCAGAACACATATGTGCCCACCCCTGCCACAGCCAGCACCCAGATATTTCACACCCTCCCAGCCAGCACCAAGATGTACCCACTGCAGTCACCACCCAGATGTACCCACCCCAGCCACCGCCCTGTTGTGCTCACCCCAGCCTGCACCCAGTTCTGCCCACCCCAGCCAACACCCAGATGTACCCACCCCAGCCAGCATCCAGTTATGTCCACCCCAGCCACCATCCAGTTGTGTCCACCCCAGCCAGCATCCAGTTGTGTCCACGCCAGCCAGCACCCATCTGTACCCACTCCAGTCAGCACCCAGATGTTCTCACCCCAGCCAGCACCCAGATGTTCCCAGCCAGCATCCAGATACTTTCTCCCACCCCAGCCAGCATCCAGATGTGCCTACCCACTACCTAGATGCTCTCTCCCTCCCATCACCCAGATGTTTCCTCCAACCCCACCCAGCACCTAGATCCTCCCTCCCCACCCAGCACCTAGATCCTCCCTCCCCACCCAGCACCTAGATCCTCCCTCCCCACCCAGCACCTAGATCCTCCCACCCACCCCACCCAGCACCTAGATCCTCCCTCCAACCCACCCCACCCAGCATCTAGATCCTCCCACCCAGCACCTAGATCCACCCTCCCACCCACCACACCCAGCACCTAGATCCTAACTCCCACCCACCCCACCCAGCACCTAGATCCTAACTCCTACCAACCCCACTCAGCACCTAGATCCTCCCTCCCACCCCACCCAGCACTTAAATCCTCCCCTCTCTCCCACCCACCCCACCCAGCACCTAGATGCTGCCACCCACATCTCTCAGCACCAAGATGCTCCAACCCACCCCATCCAGCAACTTCATTCTCCCACCCTACCCAGCACCTAGATGCTCCCTCCCACCCTACCTAGCACCTAGATGCTCCCTACCACCCTACCCAGCACCTAGATGCTCCCTACCACCCTACCCAGCACCTAGATGCTCCCTACCACCCTACCCAGCACCTAGATGCTCCCTACCACCCTACCCAGCACCTAGATGCTCCCTACCACCCTACCCAGCACCTAGATGCTCCCTACCACCCTACCCAGCACCTAGATGCTCCCTACCACCCTACCCAGCACCTAGATGCTCCCTACCACCCTACCCAGCACCTAGATGCTCCCTACCACCCTACCCAGCACCTAGATGCTCCCTACCACCCTACCCAGCACCTAGATGCTCCCTCCCACCCTACCCAGCACCTAGATGCTCCCTACCACCCTACCCAGCACCTATATGCTCCCTACCACCCTACCCAGCACTTAGATGCTCCCTACTTGGCTACTTAATTATTTTATGTTGATACACCTGGCTATTTAATAGGCATTTGGTTACTTAATTAATTTAACTGCAGGTGTGTAACTATTTGGTTTTTATTATCCAGAAGCATGTGACTACTTATTCATTTATCTGGAAGAATGTGGACTATTTATTTATATGTATTTAATTTTGAGGCACATGGCTACTTAATTCTAATAACTAGGGGGCCACGGCTACTCAATTTATGTTATGGGGCATTTTTAATATTCGTGGGGGGGGGGGGGGGGCAAATTCAGTGTTTGCCATAGGCGCCATATTACCCAGATACGCCTCTGGTAGGCCCTAAGAGCCAGCCTGTGCTGACACAGCCGCTCCAACATGGCCAGAGTCTAATTCCAGCGAACTGGCATGTCGATGATCATCCGGTGTTGTGGCCTTCCATACTGCTGCTGTAAGGTGGACAAGAGTGCAGAGGCAGTGGCTGACAGGCGGAAAAAGCGTACCACCGCCCGGGCATCCTGCAGCAGCTCGCTCATCCCCTGGTAGGTGCGCAAGAAGCGCTGCACCACAAGATTGAGCACGTGGGCCAAGCAGGGGATGTGCTGGAGGTTTCCCTGCTGCACTGCTGCCACCAGGTTGGCCCCGTTATCGGCTGCCACATACCCCACTTCCAGGCCTCTGGGGGTCAGCCACCTCCGCTCCTGCTTCCTGAGGGAGGCCAGGACGTTGGTGGCCGTAAGCCTCTCCTTCCCCAGGGTCACCAATTTTAAAAGGGCTTAGCAGTGCCGAGGCTTGGCGCTGCTGCTGCCGAGGCGGGCTTGCTTTCCGGGTGCAGAGGGAGTGTCGTGACAGGACCCTTCTGCATCCCCCCTGATCCCGCGTGGTGGCACCACTAGCTGGGCTGATGCGCTCTTGTCCTCCCTCCCTTCCATCAGTGTCACCCAGTGGGCCGTAATGGACAGGTAGCGACCTGTCCCAAATCTGCTACTCCACGAGTCAATGGTCACGTGGACCCGCTTGCCCACAGAGTAGTCCAGGGAACGGGCCACGTTTTCCACCGCAAACTTGTGGAGTGCTGGGATCGCGCTCCTGCTGAAATAGTGGCGACTGGGGACTTGCCACTCGGGGATGCCAAATTGGATCAGCGTCCGCATGGCGCTCCCCTCCTGCACCAGGGAGTAGGGAAGCAGCTGTGATGCCATGGCCTGGGCCAGCAAGCCATTTAGTTTGCAGATCCACCTGTGGCTTGGAGGCAAAGGCTTGGTCAGACCCTGAAAGGTGTCGCTCAGCAGGGTCTGACGACGCTGGGATGCAGGGGAGACAAAGGAGAGAGACGAACACTGGCTGCCAGCCTCAATGTCTGTGTCCTGAGTAGCCGAGGTGGAAGAGCGCTTGCGTGCTACTACTGCTGCTGTGGGGGATTCACGACCCTGAGGGAGGGATGATGCTGCTGCGCTGGTGGGCCTTCTGCTCTCAGGAACCCCTGCCAGCAGTGCCTGCTTCCTCTTAAACTCCGCATACTCGCGGCAGTGGCAGCTTCTCAGGTGGCCCTGATTTTTCCCACGGCTCAATCTTTTGCTGCATAACCTGCACACCGCATACCTTTTGTCATCAGTACATTCATCAAAGCAATCCCACACTGGTGACTTTAATTTACTGCGGCCCCCACTAGCAGAGGGTGCAGCGGAACAATGTGTGGTAGTAGTTGCCGGGGGTTGCATGGTGGTGGTGCCTGCTGAAGCAGTGTCCGGTCTACTTCCTCCATGCCCACTGCTGCCGATGCCCCTGCCTGACATATGGCAATATCCTTGCCTAGGCCGAGGTGACTCGTCATCCTGCTCTGCCTCTGACCATTCTTCCATGGACTCAGCAGGCTGCACATAGTTAAGGTCCACAACGTCGTCATCATCAGCAGCATCATCATAATCCAGCTCTTCCTCTGACTCCCCCGCCTCCTCTTCTGTCCCTACATCCCCAGACACAGACCCCTCTTCTTCATCACCAGAACTCAACAACGCTTGTGATTGTGGCCCGATCTCAATCTCTGCCACATCAGTCCCCAGTAAGTCCTGAGCTTCTTGCATCAGCAGGTTCCCAGATGCCGGGCTGAGGGACAGAACGCTGTCATCCTGGGAGGGCTGCTGACCAGTGGGTGCTGGGGTGGATGTCACAACAAGCGTGGGACATTGGCTGCTGCTGCTGCTTGGAGTGGTGCTCACAGTAGAGGTCTGGAAGGAAGTCATGATGTCCATGAGTACGTCAGGTTCCATTTGCTCAACCACCAGAAACTTAAAAATATTTGGACAATGGCATCCGCTGACTCAGCCCAGGCTTTGCTGCCCCCCTTTCTGCTGCATCACGACCACGTACAGCTGGGCGTCCTCTCCCTGGACGTGGAGCAGTCCCAGAAGTGGCTGAGGCAATTGAACTCCCTTTCCACTCACCCCGCGAAACCCTGCCAGACATGTTGCTAGTAATGAATCACTGGATGCAGTGGGCACAGTACAAGGTCACTGAAGGATGCACCAGGCACAGTACAACGGCACTGAAGGATGCAGTGGGCACAGTACAAGGTCACTGAAGGATGCAGTGGGCACAGCAGTGGGCACTGGATATACAACTAGGTTACTGAAGGATGCAGTGGGCACAGTACAAGGTCACTGAAGGATGCAGTGGGCACAGCAGTGGGCACTGGATATACAACTAGGTCACTGAAGGATGCAGTGGGCACAGTACAAGGTCACTGAAGGATGCAGTGGGCACAGCAGTGGGCACTGGATATACAACTAGGTCACTGAAGGATGCAGTGGGCACAGTACAAGGTCACTGAAGGATGCAGTGGGCACAGCAGTGGGCACTGGATATACAACTAGGTCACTGAAGGATGCAGTGGGCACAGTACAAGGTCACTGAAGGATGCAGTGGGCACAGCAGTGGGCACTGGATATACAACTAGGTCACTGAAGGATGCAGTGGGCACGGCACAAGGTCACTGACAGAATGAATGAACAGCGCTGGCAGAGAGTGGCGGCGCCGGCGGTGTGACTGGCTGCCTGCAAATAATACAAGTGTATAACTGTCACTGGAATATACAAGTGAACACTGCAGCTGCACTAACCTGCCTGCCTGCACTACACACAGATAATCCCCACTCCCACTACACTGACTACACTCAGTGGTGCTCAAATACCCCTTTTCAAAATTCGAGTTAGGTCGAATTCGAATAGTAAATTATTCGAGGTCAGTCGAATATTCGAGTCGAATAATTTTTACTATTCGATTCGACCTCGGAATTCGAGCTCACTATTCGAGTCGGTATTCGAGCTCATTCGAGCTGACTATTCGAAATGGCCTTAAATAGCTTCCAACACTTGTTTTGAGGGTGAATGATGCAAGAAACCTCTTTTTTTCCAAGTAACAACAGCAAGTGATTATGTGGGGATGTTCCTTTAAAAAAAAAAGTTGAAAAGAGAAGTTGTGTCCAGAAATTTGTTCAGTACTGTATATACTTCTTCTTCATCTTCATCTTCTATATCTTCAATATCTTCTTCTTCATCTTCATCTTCTATATCTTCAATATCTTCTTCTTCATCTTCATCTTCTATATCTTCAATTTCTTCATCTTCATCTTCTATATCTTCAATATCTTCTTCATCTTCATCTTCTATATCTTCATCTTCTATATCTTCATCTTCTATATCTTCATCTTCTATATCTTCATCTTCTATATCTTCATCTTCTATATCTTCATCTTCTATATCTTCAATATCTTCAATATCTTCAATATCTTCAATATCTTTAATATCTTCATCTTCAATATCTTCAATATCTTCATCTTCAATATCTTCATCTTCAATATCTTCATCTTCAATATCTTCATCTTCAATATCTTCATCTTCAATATCTTCATCTTCAATATCTTCATCTTCAATATCTTCATCTTCAATATCTTCATCTTCAATATCTTCATCTTCAATATCTTCATCTTCAATATCTTCATCTTCATCTTCAATATCTTCATCTTCATCTTCATCTTCATCTTCATCATCTTCATCTTCATCTTCATCTTCTTCATCATCTTCTTCATCTTCTTCATCTTCTTCATCTTCTTCTATATCGTCTTCTTCTTCACTTATTTCGCTTTTCAAATTTTTTTTTTTAAAGAAATGCAGCTATTTTTGAGCGTAACAAATAGCTGGTGGCGCACGCATGTTGGAAGCGCCATTGTATGTGCTCCCTGGCAGTGGAAACACACAGACAGCAGGAGGTAAATTCAGCAGCAGGAGGAGGAGGAGGATGAGTGTGTGGCAGCAGGCAGTCAATGAGGCAGGCAGCGTGACATAATAGCCCTGGTACCTAGCGGTGATACCAGGGCTGTAAATAAACACAGCAGGCAGGAGGTCCCAGACAGCGGTCGTGCAGCCCACATTGTGTCCAATACACAACTGGGACAACACAGTTTTCAACCCGGGCACCTCAGAAAAATTAAACCTTTTTTTTTTTTGGTTTTTTTTGTTTTGTTTTTACAACAAATTACACAGATATAGCTATTTTTTGACGTAATAGCTGGTGGCAGAGTGGCAGCAGAAGGTAAATCTGTGTACCCTGGCAGTGGGAAACACAGACAGACAGACAGCAGCAGCAGCAGCAGGAGGAATGGAGGAGTAATTATGTGTGCAGCTATTGTTTGACGTAATAGCTGGTGGCATACTGGCAGCAGAAGGTAATTCTGTGTACCCTGGCAGTGGGAAACACAGACAGACAGCAGCAGCAGGAGGAATGGAGGAGTAGTGTGAGTGTGGCAGCAGGCAGGCAGCGTGACATAATAGCCCTGGTACCTAGCGGTGATACCAGGCCGTAAATGAACACAACAGGAGGTCCCAGACAGCGGTCGTGCAGCCCACATCGTGTCCAATACACAACTGGGACAACACAGTTTTCAACCCGGGCACCTCAGAAAAATTAAACCTTTTTTTTTTTTTTAATGGTTTTTTGGTTTTGTTTGTAAAACAAATTACACAGATATATAGCTATTGTTTGACGTAATAGCTGGTGGCAGAGTGGCAGCAGAAGGTAAATCTGTGTACCCTGGCAGTGGGAAACACAGACAGACAGACAGCAGCAGCAGCAGGAGGAATGGAGGAGTAATTATGTGTGCAGCTATTGTTTGACGTAATAGCTGGTGGCAGACTGGCAGCAGAAGGTAATTCTGTGTACCCTGGCAGTGGGAAACACAGACAGACAGCAGCAGCAGGAGGAATGGAGGAGTAGTGTGAGTGTGGCAGCAGGCAGGCAGCGTGACATAATAGCCCTGGTACCTAGCGGTGATACCAGGCCGTAAATGAACACAACAGGAGGTCCCAGACAGCGGTCGTGCAGCCCACATCGTGTCCAATACACAACTGGGACAACACAGTTTTCAACCCGGGCACCTCAGAAAAATTAAACCTTTTTTTTTTTTTAATGGTTTTTTGGTTTTGTTTGTAAAACAAATTACACAGATATATAGCTATTGTTTGACGTAATAGCTGGTGGCAGAGTGGCAGCAGAAGGTAAATCTGTGTACCCTGGCAGTGGGAAACACAGACAGACAGCAGAAGGGCAGTACACAGCAGCCCACTGTAGGTGTAAAATGTGTGGCTGCAGGCGACGTAATAGTCAAAGTGAACCAGGCTGGCTTAGTGAGCAGGAGCCAGGAGGTGGTAAAGGGTGGTAAGGCACATTAACGATGGTTCTTAGCCAGTTCATGTCCCCCTCTCGCCGACAACAGGGGCCAGGAACTCGCCTTCCACCCACGCCTGGTTCATCTTGAGAAACGTCAGTCTGTCCACAGACTTGTGAGACAGACGTGAGCGTTTCTCGGTGACCACACCACCAGCTGCACTGAAGCAGCGCTCGGACAGCACGCTGGAAGGGGGGCAGGACAGCACTTCCAGGGCGTACTGCGCCAGCTCGCTCCAGATCTCCAGGCGCTTGACCCAATACTCCATGGGATCAACAGGGGCATCGCTGTCAAGCCCGCTGTAGGACCCCATGTAGTCAGCCACCATGCGGGTCAGGCGCTGGCTGTGACCGGTGGAGGATGCTGCTGCATGCACCTCCTCTCTAGTCACTGCTGCCGGAGCCTCTACAGTCCTGTAGAGCTCATGGCTGAGAGACAGCAGGTCTGTGGGGCGCTTGCTGCTGGATGCAGGCACCTGCTGCTGCCTCTGTGCTGGCTGCTGGACAGTGGGGGTGGAAGGCTGGGGGAAGGCTTCCTCCAAGCGCTCAACAAGGGCCTGCTGCAAGCTCCTTATTTGTTGCGCTGGGTCTCCTCCTGCAGGCGGCAGGAACTGGCTCAACTTCCCCTTGAGGCGTGGGTCCAACATCATGCTGATCCAGATGTCCTCCCCCTGCTTCATCTGGATCACCCTGGGGTCTCTGCGCAGGCACGTCAGCATGTGCGCTGCCATTGGGAAGAGGCGGGCCACGTCTGCTGGCACATCGACGGCAGTGCTGCTGTCCTCATCCTCCTCCTCTGCCTCGTCAGCCTCATCCTCTCTCCACCCCCGCACCAACTCAGCTGCACTGTGCTGCTCCCCCTCATCACCAGCAAGGTCAGGGACCTCCACCAAGTCCTCCTCCTCCTCCCCCTCAGAGGTGGACTGTGCAGCTGCTTGCCGCTCCTGCTGGTCCAAGGCTGCCGCTCCCTGTTCCAGCAAAGCATCGAGGGCCCTGTTCAGCAGACAAACCAGGGGCACCCACTCGCAGACCATAGCATGGTCCCTGCTCACCATGTTAGTGGCCTGCAGAAAGGGAGCCAGCACTAAGCACACCTGCTGCATGTGCCTCCAGTCATCATCGGGGACGATGGACGGGATGTTGCTGGTCTTGTCCCTTCTCTGAGCGGCGGAAACAGTGGCCAGGGCAAGGTACTGGTTGACAGCGTGCTTCTGTTCAACCAGACGCTCCAACATCGCCAGGGTGGAGTTCCAGCGAGTCGGAACGTCAAGGATCAGCCGATGGCGTGGCAGATCCAGCTCCTTTTGCACGTCTTCCAGGCTTGCACAGGCTGCAGCCGAGCGCCGGAAGTGACGCACAACGTTCCTTGCCGTTTCCAGCAGTTCGCCCATCCCCTGGTAGGTGCGCAAGAACTTCTGCACCACCAGGTTCAGCACGTGGGCAAGACAGGGGATGTGGGTCAGGTTTCCCCTGTCTATTGCGGCAACCAGATTGGCCCCATTGTCGGCCACCACCTCTCCGACTCTGAGGCCTCTGGGGGTCAGCCAAATCCTCTCCTGCTCCTGGAGTTTGGCCAACACATGGGTTGCCGTCAGCTTGGTCTTCCCAAGGCTGACCAAGTGCAGCAGCGCTTGGCAGTGGCGGGCCTTCACGCTGCTGCTGAGGCGGGGGGTTTGGCCAGGTGTGCCGGAGGATGGCAGAGGATCGGAGGAACCTGCTGCAGTTCCCCTGACCCTGCGGGGTGGCACCACCCACTGTGTTGCTGCTGCTGCTGTGCCCGCTGCTGCTCTCCCATCCTCACCCCCTTCCACCAAGCTGACCCAGTGGACAGTGAAGGACAGGTAGCGGCCTGTCCCGAAGCGGCTGCTCCAGGAGTCCATGGTGACGTGGACCCTTTCACCAACCGCGTGCTCCAGCCCTCGCTCCACATTGGCCATCACAAAGCGGTGCAGTGCAGGAATGGCCTTGCGGGAGAAAAAGTGTCTGCTGGGGAGCTGCCAGTCTGGGGCTGCACAAGCAAGCAGCGCACGAATGTCGCTCCCCTCCTGCACGAGCGTGTACGGCAGGAGTTGGGAGCACATGGCCCGTGCCAGCAAGCCGTTCAGCTGCCGCACGCGACGGCTGCTGGGAGGCAGAGCCCTAACCACCCCCTGGAAGGACTCGCTCAAAAGGCTCTGGCGTGGCCTTTTGCTGGCACGGGAATCAGCAGACACAGCGGAGGAGGCCACTGAGGACTGGCTGCCAGAACAGGCCTCAGTGTCGGCGGCAGGAGTTGCAGAGGGGGGAGGAGCAGTGCGTTTCCGCACTCCTGCTGGTGCTGCTGGAGGAGCAGGAGGGCGGGTGGCTGCTGTTGCTGCTGCTGCTGAAGGCTGTGCAGTGATGGGTGTGGTGCCACTGCCAGCACCAGATGCCTTCAGCCTCTGGAACTCCTCATGCTGGTGGAAATGTTCCGCAGCAAGGTGGTTGATGAGCGAGCTGGTGCTGAACTTTAAGGGGTCTGCACCTCTGCTCAACTTCCGCTGACAGTGGTTGCACGTGGCGTACTTGCTGTACACAGTGGGCATGGTGAAATATCGCCAGATTGGTGACAGAAACATCCCCCTACGGCATGGAAGCGCTGCTGCCTGTCTCCCTGTGGTGGTTGGGGGGGGGGGGGCTTGGGGGGCTTGGGTGCGGCTGGTGGTGGTACTGGCAGATGCTGCTGCTGCTGCTGCTGAGCCTGAGACACCAGCAGGCTGTGGGACCTGCCTACTGCTGCCAATGCTTGCAATGATGCGCCTCCTTGCAAGGCCCACAAAAGCATCCTCCTCCTCAGAGCTGCTGAGGACGACATCCCCTGGAGGTGGTGGCACCAGTCTCTGTCTGTCAC
The DNA here is from genome assembly GCF_040937935.1 of Hyperolius riggenbachi. NCBI lineage: Eukaryota > Metazoa > Chordata > Amphibia > Anura > Hyperoliidae > Hyperolius > Hyperolius riggenbachi. Next base: position 384,081,641 of record NC_090649.1, on the reverse strand, counting down.
CGGGTCATCATCATCCTCCCCCTCCTGAAACATGTCCTGCTGGGATGATGACCCCCCAAACTCCTCTCCTGATGCATGGATGGGCTGCTTGACTGTCGCCACAGTCTTGCTGTCCAATCCCTCATCCCCCAAAGTGCCCATCAGCATCTCCTCCTCAAAATCGCCAACAACAGCAGACAATACCCTGATGGTGCCTGGGGTAAAAATACTGCTGAGTGACAGGTCGCCAACTTGTGACGGTGAACTGGCCTCCTCCCCAGACCCTGCTGGGCGGCTGCTGCGAACAGGGGTGGTGGTGGTGGTGAGGGTGGAGGCCTCGGATGCAGAGCTGATGGCGGGCTGCTCATCCTCCGTCATGAGTTGCACCACAGTGTCTGCATGCTTTTCCTCAATGGGACGTTTCCGACCCGGCTGGAGGAAAATCGGAGCAGGTGCTACACCGCTGCTGCTGCTGTGTCTCTGCAGCGTGAGTTGCAGATGCTCCTGCTGGGCGGCGCCCAAGGCGTCCACGGCCAGTGGCTATGGGAGGAATGTTAGCCACTGACGCTGCTGCTGCGGAACTGTGCATGGTGGCGCGGCCGCGGCCTGCCACAATGCTGCTCCCTCTCCTCCTGATTCCCTTGCTGCCCTTCCCCTTGCCCAAACCGCGCTGGCTGCCACTTCCAGACATCTTTGATGTTTTGGGCGTATAGACAAAAGTTTTTTAAAAGGGCGGGTGAAAAGTGGGGTACTTTAATGGAGTGGGTTGGTGGGTGAGGTGACTGAGTGAGTGTCCCTAGTACAGTAAGTAAGTAGTAACAGTCAGGAAGTACAACTAGCAGTTACAATAATCAGTAGTAATCACAAGTAAATTTAGTGTGTGTACACTACAGACAGTGAGTGCACGCACGCGCAAACACGCGCAGGAGCTAGCCTATGAACAGTGACTGAGTGAGTGTCCCTAGTACAGTAAGTAAGTAGTAACAGTCAGTAAGTACAACTAACTAATTACAATAATCAATCACTTATCAGAAGGAAATAGAGTGTGTGTAGTGTGTACACAGACAGTGAGTGCACACACGCAGGAGCTAGTAGCCTATGAACAGTGACTGAGTGTCCTAGACTCCTAGTACAGTAAGAGTAAGTAGTAACAGTAAGTACAAACAACTAACTAATTACAATAATGAATCAGTTATCAGAAGGAAATAGAGTGTGTGTAGTGTGTGTACACAGACAGTGAGTGCACACACGCAGGAGCTAGTAGCCTATGAACAGTGACTGAGTGTCCTAGACTCCTAGTACAGTAAGAGGTAACAGTAAGTACAACTAACTAATTACAATAATCAATTACAATAATCAGTTATCAGAAGGAAATAGAGTGTGTGTAGTGTGTACACAGACAGTGAGTGCACACACGCAGGAGCTAGTAGCCTATGAACAGTGACTGAGTGTCCTAGACTCCTAGTACAGTAAGTAGTAACAGTAAGTACAACTGTTAGGACTTTTCTTCAGTCCCTGTTGACCCTCCCACGAAGGAAGAGACGTTCCCCAGTAGTGGAGTCTAGGTGACCACGGGTCTTCACCCACACTCCCTTGAGGGGGGTGCAGGACCACACCCCCAGGAGGGGGATGTGGAACTTAGCTGCCTAGTGCCCTACCAGGTCACTACTGGGATAGTCTCAGCGAGTGGTCAGGAGAACAGGAGACACTCTTAATGGAGTAGGCGGAGTCCAAGGTAAGTTGAAGGTCCGGAGGCGGGTAGCAATCAAGCAGAAGTCGGGGTCACAATCCAAGGGTCGAGGCAGGCGGCAATCAGGCAGAAGTCGGGGTCACAATCCAAGGGTCGAGGCAGGCGGCAATCAGGCAGAAGTCGGGGTCACAATCCAAGGGTCGAGGCAGGAGATCAATCAATCAGGCATAAACTGGAACCAAAGGTTACCGGAACGGCACACTAGCTGATCAGAAAGAGCAGCACTGCAGTCAAGGGCAGTGCTGCTTATATAGGGACAATTGGCGCCAAAATTAACGCCCTGCGCATGCGCAGGACGTGCGCAACCCTTCTGCGCATGCGTGCGCACTTCTCTGCGTGCGCGCGCACGTGGGTTCGCGCGCACACGGGTGCGCGCATGCGCGGTGACCTAGGTGCTGCGCGCGCAGCATTCTGCGCGCGTGCGCATTCCACCACACACACCGACGAGCAGGAAGTGAGCACAAGAGGCCCAGTGAACCCCCGCGCGTGCGCACAGCAGGACGCGCACGGGGATGCCCGGAGGAACATCTATGGTGAGTGTGACATTGCCCCCTCCCTATGGGCAACCTCTGGGTGCCCCTAGGTCCTGGTTTTTCAGGGTACCTTTGATGAAAGCGTCTAATCAATAAGGGCGCATGGACAGGACCAGCAGGCTCCCAGGAATTCTCTTCAACCCCAAAACCCTTCCACTTGATCAGATATTGAAGGGAGTTCCTTAATCTTCTACTGTCAAGAATTTTTTCCACCTCAAATTCTTCAGACCCTTCAATAATGACCGGTTGAGGGAGGTCAGGTGTGCGGCCTGGGAATACATTTTTCACCACCTTCTTGAGACACGAAACATGAAAAACAGGATGCACCCGGAGAGAGGAAGGGAGAGACAGTTTGTATGTCACTGGGTTGATTTGATGTAACACAGGGAAGGGTCCCACAAACTTGGGTGCAAGTTTCCTTGAAGGGCAGTGGAGTCTGAGATTGGTCGTGGACAACCAGACAAGGTCTCCAGGGGATAATAATGGAGCCACTCTCCTGAGTCTATCAGCAGACTTCTTCCCTCTTTCCTGTGTCTGTTCCAGAATCCGGTGCACAGTCTTGAAGTTCTCCTGAATGGTCGAGATCCTCTCCTGCACCCCAGGACATGCTGAGGAAGCATCAACGTCGGGTAAGAATGCGGGGTGAAGGCCATAGTTAATAAAGAAGGGAGATTGATGGGTCGATGAGTGAACAGAGTTATTGAAGGCAAATTCCGCTGTGGCCAACAGAGAGTACCAGTCGTCTTGGGAAGCGGCGGTGAAGCATCTGATGTACTGCTCCAGGGTCTGGTTAGTCCTTTCGGTTTGGCCGTTGAACTGTGGGTGATAGGCAGAGGAGAGAGAAAGTTGGATTCCCAACTTCTTACAGAGTTCCTGCCAAAACCGAGAAGTAAACTGTGTCCCACGATCTGAGACTATGTCGGATGGTAACCCATGGAGCCGGACAATCTCCTGGATAAACACTTGGGCGGTCCCTGCAGCAGATGGGACTTGTTTAAAAGGTAAGAAGTGGGCCATCTTGGAGAACCTGTCTACCACAACCAGGACGGTGGTAAACCCTTCAGAGGGAGGTAACTCGACCACAAAGTCCATTGCAATATGACTCCAAGGTTGGGTTGGCACAGGTAGAGGATTTAACAGTCCCCACGGTTTAGAACGAGGGGTCTTGGACCGTGCACAGACTTCACAGGAAGAAACATAGGAGTGACAGTCTTTGGCTAACTCAGGCCACCAGAACCTTCTTCGGATAAGCTCTTGTGTGCGGGTGACCCCGAAGTGACCTGCCAGTTTGCCGTCATGACAAGTTTGGAGTACTTGTAAACGTACCTCAGAAGGAACAAAGACCTTGTCCTTAAAGTAGTATAGACCCTCTCTCATGGGAAGTTCAGGAGGTCTACTGTTGGATGCAGAGGAAGTTTGTTTAATGGCATCCAATAGACTAGTTTGCATGAGCAAGAAGTGCTGCGGAGACAGGATGTTCTCAGGAACAGGGTCTGGAGACGATTCAGGATGATACATGCGGGACAGGGCATCGGGTTTAGTATTCTTGGATCCAGACCGATAGGTGAGATGGAAGTTGAATCTCGAGAAGAAGAGCGACCACCGAGCCTGACGTGGTCTCAATCTCTTGGCAGTTCGGAGGTACTCCAAGTTCTTATGGTCTGTAAGAATTAAAATCGGTTGTTCTGCGCCTTCCAGAAGATAGCGCCACTCCTCAAGAGCGGCTTTGATCGCCAACAGTTCGCGGTCAGCCACATCATAATTCCTTTCCGCATTACTAAGTTTCCTGGAAAAGAAGGCCACTGGGTGAAGAATGGCTTTTGGCCCGAACCTCTGGGAAAGGATAGCCCCGATGGCAACTTCAGAGGCATCCACCTCCAGGACAAAAGCTCTTGCGGGATCCGGATGTTTCAATATGGGTGCTGAGGTGAAGCAAGACTTAAGAGTTTCAAAAGCACGTTGAGCCTCGGGTGTCCAGTGAAAAGCCTTGCTAGTACTAGTAAGGAGGGTAATAGGCGCCACAATCTGTGAGAAATTTTTAATGAATTTTCTGTAGAAGTTGGCGAAGCCAATGAAGCGTTGTACAGATCTACGGTCCACTGGGACTGGCCATTCCAGAATAGCCGACACCTTTTGAGGATCCATCTCCACTCCTCCTGGGGAAATCTTCAGACCCAAGAATTGTATGTGTACTTTGTCGAATTCACATTTCTCAGGTTTGGCGTATAGTCCGTGGACACGAAGGCGGGCCAGTACCCTTTTTACATGCGTCCGGTGTTCCTCTTGGGAAGAGGAGAAGATAAGGATGCCATCCAAGTATACAACCATAAAGTGATCAATGTAGTCTCTAAAGATGTCGTTGACAAAGTGCTGGAAGGTGGCGGGAGCATTGCACAGGCCGAAAGGCATTACAAGATACTCAAAGTGCCCAAAGCGAGAGCGAAACGCCGTCTTCCATTCGTCTCCTTCTCGGATTCTAACTAAATTGTAGGCTCCTCGTAAGTCCAGTTTAGAAAAGATGCAGGCGGAACCAAGACGTAGGAAGAGATCAGGCATTAAAGGGAGTGGATAGCGGTTCTTGACCGTGATCTTGTTCAACTCCCGATAATCTATGCAGGGACGTAGGGAACCGTCTTTCTTTTCAACAAAAAATATGCCAGCCCCAGCAGGAGACGTAGACGGGCGAATGAACCCCTTATGGAGATTTTCCTCAATGTACTCTTTCAGGATTAAAGTCTCCGGTTCAGACAGAGGATACGTTCTCCCGAACGGTATAGGAGCTCCAGGTTGCAGATCAATGGGACAGTCATATGGACGATGGGGAGGAAGAGAATCTGCCTTAGCTTTGTCAAACACGTCCAGGAAGTCATGATAGGCCACTGGAATTAAATCTTTCTTGGGCGAATCCAGGCAGAACAAGGTACCGGCTCGAGGGAAGCAGGAACGCAGGCAATAGTCCGACTTGAAGACCACCTCCTGAGAGACCCAATTAATTGCAGGGTTATGAGTTCTAAGCCAGGGCATTCCCAGGATCTTGGGGAACAGTGGAGAAGATATTAAATCGAAACTCAGATATTCTTGATGTTCCCCCTGAATGCTGACCAGAAGTGGCAGGGTCTCTGTGGTGATGGGACCCGAACTGATGGCAGATCCATCTGCTAGCTGAATGACCAGGGGTTGGCGTTTTTGATGTACAGGGAGTCGAAGTTGCTGTGCAAACTGAAGGTCCATGAAGCATGAGCAAGCTCCCGAGTCCACGATATCTTTAATTGGGACGGTCCTTCCTTGCGGCCCCTGTAACGAGAGAGTGAGTGGTATGTGAGAAGAAGAAAACGGAGGGGAAAAGGTACCACTCGTACACACCACATACTCAGGCTCACCCGAAGGTCTAATAGGGCAGTTGACACGGAAGTGACCTGAGGCTCCGCAGTACAAACAAAGGTTGGACGACCTCCTGCGTAATCTTTCCTCTGGTGAGATGGCCGGTCGAGCCAAACCTATTTGCATAGGCTCAGATTCATCTTCTGCCTGAGGACCCGATGGAGTTGGAGTAGGCAGGGGCCTGGGATTAGGCACACCCCATGCGGGTCTAACAGATCCGGACCTCTCCGAGCGTCTTTCTCTCAGCCTTCTGTCGATCTGAATGGACAGATGAATCAGGTCCTTCAATGAATCAGGAACTCCTACCCTAGCCAGCTCATCCTTGAGGGTATCAGAAAGCCCCTGACGGAACTGGAACCTCAGAGCGGAATCATTCCAGGTAACATCTGCCTCCCACCGGCGGAACTCCATCACATAGTCCTCCACCGGTCTTCTTCCTTGCTTGAGAGATTGGAGAGCGCTCTCGACAGAGGCGGCCCTCCCTGGATCGTCATAGATCTCCGCCATGGTCTCAAAGAAAGTATTGAGACTCCCTAGGGCCGGATGTTGTTGTTCAACTAGACGAAGGGCCCAGGCCTGAGGGTCTCCTTGAAGCAAAGAAATAACCGCTCCGACTTTAATTTCCTCGCTGGCATATGTCCGGGGTAACAAGGAGAAGTGGAGGCGGCAGGCACTTTGGAACCACCGGAATTTAGAACGGTCCCCCGAGAAGCGTTCAGGCAAGGGCAGTCTTGGTTCAGGAGGAGGAGAAGCAGCACCTTCCACGGGAACCACTCTCTCCCCAGCTGGTGGCGGGCCCACTGGAGCCGGAACAGCGGGAGGGACGGCCATGGCCTCAGCAGCGGGAACGGCCACCCGGATCTGATCACGGATCTCTTGGTAGCCTCTCTGGACTTCATCCACTGAGACACGGAGTTGCGTCACGAGCTCATATAAGATCTCCACCGGGGTACGGGCTCCATTTGTCTCCATTTGTGGCTGCTCTTTACTGTTAGGACTTTTCTTCAGTCCCTGTTGACCCTCCCACGAAGGAAGAGACGTTCCCCAGTAGTGGAGTCTAGGTGACCACGGGTCTTCACCCACACTCCCTTGAGGGGGGTGCAGGACCACACCCCCAGGAGGGGGATGTGGAACTTAGCTGCCTAGTGCCCTACCAGGTCACTACTGGGATAGTCTCAGCGAGTGGTCAGGAGAACAGGAGACACTCTTAATGGAGTAGGCGGAGTCCAAGGTAAGTTGAAGGTCCGGAGGCGGGTAGCAATCAAGCAGAAGTCGGGGTCACAATCCAAGGGTCGAGGCAGGCGGCAATCAGGCAGAAGTCGGGGTCACAATCCAAGGGTCGAGGCAGGCGGCAATCAGGCAGAAGTCGGGGTCACAATCCAAGGGTCGAGGCAGGCGGCAATCAGGCAGAAGTCGGGGTCACGATCCAAGGGTCGAGGCAGGAGATCAATCAATCAGGCATAAACTGGAACCAAAGGTAACCGGAACGGCACACTAGCTGATCAGAAAGAGCAGCACTGCAGTCAAGGGCAGTGCTGCTTATATAGGGACAATTGGCGCCGAAATTAACGCCCTGCGCATGCGCAGGACGTGCGCAACCCTTCTGCGCATGCGCGCGCACTTCTCTGCGTGCGCGCGCACGTGGGTTCACGCGCACACGGGTGCGCGCATGCGCGGTGCCCTAGGTGCTGCGCGCGCAGCTTTCTGCGCGCGTGCGCATTCCACCACACACACCGACGAGCAGGAAGTGAGCACAAGAGGCCCAGTGAACCCCCGCGCGTGCGCACAGCAGGACGCGCACGGGGATGCCCGGAGGAACGTCTATGGTGAGTGTGACAACAACTAACTAATTACAATAATCAATTACAATAATCAATCAGTTATCAGAAGGAAATAGAGTGTGTGTAGTGTGTACACAGAAAGTGAGTGCACACACGCAGGAGCTAGTAGCCTATGAACAGTGACTGAGTGTCCTAGACTCCTAGTACAGTAAGAGTAAGTAGTAACAGTAAGTACAAACAACTAACTAATTACAATAATGAATCAGTTATCAGAAGGAAATAGAGTGTGTGTAGTGTGTGTACACAGACAGTGAGTGCACACACGCAGGAGCTAGTAGACTATGAACAGTGACTGAGTGTCCTAGACTCCTAGTACAGTAAGAGTAAGTAGTAACAGTAAGTACAACTAACTAATTACAATAAGCAATCAGTTATCAGAAGGAAATAGAGTGTGTGTAGTGTGTGTACACAGACAGTGAGTGCACACACGCAGGAGCTAGTAGCCTATGAACAGTGACTGAGTGTCCTAGACTCCTAGTACAGTAAGAGGTAACAGTAAGTACAACTAACTAATTACAATAATCAATTACAATAATCAATCAGTTATCAGAAGGAAATAGAGTGTGTGTAGTGTGTACACAGACAGTGAGTGCACACACGCAGGAGCTAGTAGCCTATGAACAGTGACTGAGTGTCCTAGACTCCTAGTACAGTAAGTAGTAACAGTAAGTACAACTAACTAATTACAATAATCAATTACAATAATCAATCAGTTATCAGAAGGAAATAGAGTGTGTGTAGTGTGTACACAGAAAGTGAGTGCACACACGCAGGAGCAGCTAGTAGCCTATGAACAGTGACAGTGAGTGTCCTAGTACAGTTACAGTATATAACTACAATACTAATACAATCAGTAGTAAAGGACAGCAGAAATACTGGTATAGAATAGAGAGAAATAAACAGAGGACAGGAGGACAGCTGCCCACACAGGCAAGGCCCTGAGGCCTAAAGCTGTAAGCCTGCAGCAGCTGGCCTGTCTCTATGTAACACAAAAGCTACTAACTAAAATACAATGTCTAACTAACTAACAACAATATAGGTGTGTATAGGAGGTGTATGTGAGCAAAAACGCTAGGTAAATGACCACAATAGAGCTCTTGCTAAGCCAAAGCACAAAGGAGCAACTCTCTCTCTGTACAAGTCTCAGGCAAGCACGGAGAAACGGAACATGGCGGCCGCTATTTATAGGGTAGGGGCTGGCCAGGGTCCCCCTCTGATTGGCTGCCGTCAGAGGGCCTGGGAGCCCTCTGATTGGCTCTAAGGACATCAATCTGGGCTATGACGCTATTCGAGCTCGGTACCGAGCTCGAATAGCGCCGTTTTGCTCGAATAGCTCGAATAGTGAATGGGCTATTCGAGTGTACTCGAATAGCCCATTCGAATAGCTACAGCTATTCGGAGCTCGAATACCGAGCTCGAATAGCTGGAAAAGAGCTTGAATATTCGAGCTACTCGAATATTCAAGCTCTGCTGAGCACCACTGACTACACTGCAGCACTGAACCTGCCTGCACTACACACAGTTAAATAATCACTAGACTCCCACACTCCCACTACACTACACTGACTACAACTAACTACAGCAATCGCTCACTGACTAGCTAACTGTGTACAGTATAAGAGCAGTGTTAGCAAAAAAAAACGCTTTGTTTTTAACACAATAAATGCACTTGCTCAAACAACAATGGCCTGGAGATAATCCTCTCAGCACCACAGTCTAGCAAGGACAGAGCTTTTCCATCATGGCCGCCGCTTTATATTCAGGAGGGGAGGGCATAGCTCCCCTCCTGTGATTGGTTGCTAGGGCCTGGCTGGGGCCCTCTGATTGGCCTGCAATGTGTCACTTCCGCATAGTTTGACGCATTTCCGCTAACGACTTCAGCGCCGTGTTTCACGAGCGTGAATGCCGATTTCTGTCCGCATTCACGCGAAGCCGAAGCAGATTTTCGTGGTTGAAAATCTATTCACGGCTTAGCGTGTCCGAGGCGGAATGCGTCAAAATGGTCGTGAATCCACGTGTAAGCGTGATCACGACCTGGCAGTGAGCACCACTGCGTAGAAGAGTCCCTCTTATGCTTTACCGGGCACCTTGGCATCAGTACATCCCAAGCAAGCGCGCCCGGTATGGGGTAAAACTGTATAAGCTCTGTGAAAGGGCCACAAGCTATACATGTCGTTTCAGGGTCTATGAGGGAAAAGACTCAAAATTGGAGCCGGTCGGATGCCCTGACTACCTGGGGAGCAGTGGAAAGATTGTGTGGGACTTGGTGTCACCCTTGTTCCAGAAGGGGTACCATCTTTATGTGGACAACTATTACACAAGTGTGGCCCTCTATCAGCACTTAAAGTTAGAAGGAATCTAATTTTTTTTTTTCACAAGTTAGCGGAAAGCGACACTGTGGGGAAAAAAAAACAATATAAATCAATTTCTGCTAACTTGTGACAAAAAATAAAATCTTCTATGAACTCACCATTCTCCTAACGGAACACCTTGGGGTGTCTTTCTAAAATGGGGTCATTTGTGGGGTTCCTATACTGCCCTGGCATTTTAGGGGCCCTAAACCGTGAGGAGTAGTCTTGAAACCAAATGTCGCAAAATGACCTGTGAAATCCTAAAGGTACTCATTGGATTTTGGGCCCCTTAGCGCACTTAGGGTGCAAAAAAGTGCCACACATGTGGTATCGCCGTACTCAGGAGAAGTAGTATAATGTGTTTTTGGGTGTATTTTTACACATACCCATGCTGAGTGGGAGAAAGATCTCTGTAAATGGACAATTGTGTGTAAAAAAAATTAAAAAGTTGTCATTTACAGAGATTTCTCCCACCCAGCATGGGTATGTGTAAAAATACACCCCAAAACACATTGTACTACTTCTCCCGAGTACGGTGATACCACATGTGTGGCACTTTTTTGCACCCTAACTGCGCTAAGGGGCCCAAAGTCCAATGAGCATCTTTAGGCTTTACAGGGGTGCTTACAATTTAGCACCCCCCAAAATGCCAGGACAGTGAACACACCCCACAAATGACCCTATTTTGGAAAGTAGACACTTCAAGGTATTCAGAGAGGGGCATGGTGAGTCCGTTGCAGAATTAATTTTTTTTTGACGCAAGTTAGAAGAAATGGAAATTTTTTTTTTTAATCTTTTGACACAAAGTGTCATTTTCCGCTAACTTGTGACAAAAAATAATATCGTCTATGAACTCACTATGCCTCTCAGTGAATACTTTGGGATGTCTTCTTTCCAAAATGGGGTCATTTGGGGGGTATTTATACTATCCTGGAATTTTAGCCCCTCATGAAACATGACAGGGGGTCAGAAAAGTCAGAGATGCTTTAAAATGGGAAAATTCACTTTTTGCACCAAAGTTTGTATACGCTATAACTTTTACCCAAACCAATAAATATAGGCTGAATGTTTTTTTTTTAATCAAAAACATGTTTGTCCACATTTTTTCGTGCTGCATGTATACAGAAATTTTACTTTATTTGAAAAAATGTCAGCACAGAAAGTTAAAAAAATCATTTTTTTGACAAAATTCATGTCTTTTTTGATGAATATAATAAAAAGTAAAAATCGCAGCAGCAATCAAATAGCACCAAAAGAAAGCTTTACTAGTGACAAGAAAAGGAGCCAAAATTCATTTAGGTGGTAGGTTGTATGAGCGAGCAATAAACCGTGAAAGCTGCAGTGGTCTGAATGGAAAAAAAGTGCCTGGTCCTTAAAGAGACACTGAAGCCAAAAAAAAAAAATATGATATTATGATTTGTATGTGTAGTACAGCTAAGAAATAAAAACATTAAAATCAGATACATCAGTCTAATTGTTTCCAGTACAGGAAGAGTTAAGAAACTCCAGTTGGTATCTCTATGCAAAAAAGCATTAAGCGCTGCGACTTTCAAAGTCATGGAGAGGGCTGTTATCTGACTTTTATTATCTCAAGTGTTATTGAACTAATTACTTTTCTTCTGCCAGAGGAGAGGTCATTAGTTCACAGACTGCTCTGAAAGAATCATTTTGAATGCTGAGTGTTGTGTAATCTGCACATATTATAGAATGGTTCAATGTTAGAAAAAACGCTATATACCTGAAAATAAAAATATGAGAATATTTTCCTTGCTGCTAAACTTCTAGTAATCATTCATAGTACACAACCAATTCATTATATCTTTTTTTTCGCTTCAGTGTCTCTTTAAGGGGGGTAAAGCCCACGGTCCTCAAGTGGTTAAGGACCAGAGCCTTTTTTTCCATTCAGACCACTGCAGCTTTCACAGTTTATTGCTCGGTCATACAACCTACCACCTAAATGAATTTTACCTCAATTTCTTGTCACTAATACAGCTTTCTTTTGGTGCCATTTTATTGCTGCTGCGAATTTTAGTTTTTATTATATTCATCAAAAAAGACATTAATTTTATCAAAAAAATGACTTTAACTTTCTGTGCTGACATTTTCAAATAAAGTAAAATGTCCTATACATTTGAGCGCGAAAGTTATTCTGCTACATGTCTTTGATAAAAAAAAAACAGTGTATATTTATTGGATTGGGTAAAAGTTATAGCGTTTACAAACTATGGTGCCAAAAGTGAATTTTCCCATTTTGAAGCATCTCTGACTGACTTTTCTGTCCACCTGTCATGTTTCATGAGGTGCTAAAATTCCAGGATAGTATAAATACCCCCCAAATGACCCCATTTTGGAAAGAAGACATCCCTAAGTATTCAGTGAGAGGCATGGTGAGTTCATAGAAGATTTTATTTTTTGTCACAAGTTAGCGGAAAATGACACTTTGTGACAAAAAAAAAAAAGTTTCCATTTCTTTAACTTGCGACAAAAAAAAAAAAATGAAATCTGCCACGGACTCACTATTCTCCTCTCTGAATACCTTGAAGTGTCTACTTTCCAAAATGGGGTCATTTGTGGGGTGTGTTCACTGTCCTGGCATTTTGGGGGGTGCTAAATTGTAAGCACCCCTGTAAAGCCTAAAGATGCTCATTGGACTTTGGGCCCCTTAGCGCAGTTAGGGTGCAAAAAAGTGCCACACATGTGGTATCGCCGTACTCAGGAGAAGTAGTATAATGTGTTTTGGGGTGTATTTTTACACATACCCATGCTGGGTGGGAGAAATCTCTGTAAATTGACAATTGTGTGTAAAAAAAAAATCAAAAATGTGTCATTTACAGAGATATTTCTCCCACCCAGCATGGGTATATGTAAAAATACAAATTGAATAAGGAAGGTTTGCACACCTGTATCATTCATAAAACTACAGCATAAACAAGTGGGTGCTGAGTCTGTAAATCAGACTGCCTGAGCAGTCCTACATAGACATATACAAAGTAATGACTCGCACACCAGCCAGAATAAGTTGCATAAAGATATGTATTGAGATGGAGTAACAAAGCCCCATAGGGTAAACAAGCTTATATACATCAAGTTCATAGATTACAAAAAACAGCAGTTTACACAATGACATACAATGGGATGGAACAACAAAATTCCCCTTGGAACAAACAGCCTCCACAGGCAGCGTGATGCTATGATTGCTTAACAATAGAAAAGTTCACTTTAGAGTAGCATAAACATACAGCAAAATAGTATCCCATAAACAATCAGCAAAGTAATGTCCCATAGGGGTTAGAAATACCGACAGCGCCGTTTTGGGGGGTCCCTTCGTCAGAGGGTATCAGTTAGAGGCTCCTTAGGCTGCTGCAATAAAGTCCAATAAGATGGTGAATTATATACCTGCAGATAACCAAGGCACGCCCGCTATGGACACCCGGGCCGCCATGACGTCCCTTCCGGATCCTCCGATACCCGCCGAGCACCGCCAACCATGACAGAGCGGCTGTTGCCAGCTCCATCATGGCCGCCGCGCATGCGTAGGTGGGGATGGAGGTCCGGGGCACACACACCATGGCTGGGAGCAGTAGCTGGAGGCAGACGGTGGTGTATTGTAGAGGTCTTGAAGGCGGGTCTTGTGCTGTAAAATACGGTGTCCATAGAACAGCGGTCTCAGAGGTGCCATCTAGTGATATAAACAGAAAATACACAGACATAAATAAACACATGGGTAAAAGCAGCCATAAACGTCCCTTAAAGGGAAAGGAGCACCTAAATTCTAATAGTAGAAAACTGTGTGAATATAAGCACAGGCAAAGAAGCAACATAATGCTGAGCCATCCACTCAGCCGAGACAGACAGCAAGTGGACCTGAAGCACCAACAACAATAATATACAATCTATTTAAGGAAGGGGACCAAACTGGCATCCTCATTCATGCCGTGGGGGACCTTACTGTCTAATTTATAAATCCAATATAGTTCTCTCTGCAATAACTTTCTCTCCCTATCTCCTCCCCTGTATGATGGGGCCACCTCCTCCACTACCCTGTACCTCAATTGGGTGACATTGTGGCCAGCCTCCATGAAATGTCGGGTCACCGGGGAATCTAAGTCACCGCAGCGTATGTTGCTGCGGTGCTCACTGATCCTAGTGCGTACATCCCTTGTGGTTTGGCCCACATACAGCTTGCCACAAGGGCAAAAGCCTCTTCTGCCCTTGTGGCAAGCTGTATGTGGGCCAAACCACAAGGGATGTACGCACTAGGATCAGTGAGCATCGCAGCAACATACGCTGCGGTGACTTAGATTCCCCCGGTGGCCCGACATTTCATGGAGGCTGGCCACAATGTCACCCAATTGAGGTACAGGGTAGTGGAGGAGGTGGCCCCATCATACAGGGGAGGAGATAGGGAGAGAAAGTTATTGCAGAGAGAACTATATTGGATTTATAAATTAGACAGTAAGTTCCCCCATGGCATGAATGAGGATGCCAGTTTGGTCCCCTTCCTTAAATAGATTGTATATTATTGTTGTTGGTGCTTCAGGTCCACTTGCTGTCTGTCTCGGCTGAGTGGATGGCTCAGCATTATGTTGCCTCTTTGCCTGTGCTTATATGCACACAGTTTTCTACTATAAGAATTTAGGTGCTCCTTTCCCTTTAAGGGACGTTTATGGCTGCTTTTACCCATGTGTTTATTTATGTCTGTGTATTTTCTGTTTATATCACTAGATGGCACCTCTGAGACCGCTGTTCTATGGACATCGTATTTTACAGCACAAGACCCGCCTTCAGGACCTCTACAATACACCACCGTCTGCCTCCAGCTACTGCTCCCAGCCATGGTGTGTGTGTCCCGGACCTCCATCCCCGCCTACGCATGCGCGGTGGCCATGATGGAGCTGGCAACAGCCGCTATGTCATGGTTGGTGGCACTCGGCGAGTATCGGAGGATCCGGAAGTGACGTCATGGCACCAGTCGGGACAGCCCGGGTGTCCATAGCGGGCGTGCCTAGGTTATCTGCAGGTATATAATTCACCATCTTATTGGACTTTATCGTAGCAGCCTAAGGAGCCTCTAACTGATACCCTCTGATGAAGGGACCCCCCGAAACAGCGTTGTCAGGGTATTTCTAACCCCTATGGGACATTACTTTGCTGATTGTTTATGGGATACTATTTTGCTGTATGTTTATGCTACTCTAAAGTGAACTTTTCTATTGTTAAGCAATCATAGCATCACGCTGCCTGTGGAGGCTGTTTGTTCCAAGGGGAATTTTGTTGTTCCATCCCATTGTATGTCATTGTGTAAACTGCTGTTTTTTTGTAATATATGAACTTGATGTATATAAGCTTGTTTACCCTATGGGGCTTTGTTACTCCATCTCAATACATATCTTTATGCAACTTATTCTGGCTGGTGTGCGAGTCATTACTTTGTATATGTCTATGTAAAAATACACCACAAAACACATTATAATACTTCTGAGTACGGCGATACCGCGTGACACTTTTTTTGCACCCTAACTGCGCTAAGGGGCCCAAAGTCCAATGAGTACCTTTAGGATTTCACAGGTCATTTTGCGACATTTGGTTTCAAGACTACTCCTCACGGTTTAGGTCCCCCTAAAATGCCAGGGCAGTATAGGAACCCCACAAATGACCCCATTTTAGAAAGAAGACACCCCAAGGTACTCAATTAGGAGTATGGTGAGTTCATAGAAGATGTTTTTTTGTCACAAGTTAGCGGAAATTGTTTTTTTTTCACAAAGTGTCATTTTCCGCTAACTTGTGACAAAAATTAAAATCTTCTATGAACTCACCATACACCTAACGGAATACCTTTGGGTGTCTTCTTTCTAAAATGGGGTCATTTGTGGGGTTCCTATACTGCCCTGGCATTTTAGGGGCCCTAAACCGTGAGGAGTAGTCTAGAAACCAAATGTCGCAAAATGACCTGTGAAATCCTAAAGGTACTCATTGGACTAGCGCAGTTAGGGTGCAAAAAAGTGTCACACTCGTGGTATCGCCGCACTCAGGAGAAGTAGTATAATGTGTTTTGTGGTGTATTTTTACATATCCCATGCTGGGTGGGAGAAATATCTCTGTAAATGACACATTTTTGATTTTTTTTTTTTACACACAATTGTCCATTTACAGAGAGATTTCTCCCACCCAGCATGGGTATCTGTAAAAATACACCACAAAACACATACTACTTCTCCTGAGTACGGCGATACCACATGTGTGACACTTTTTTGCAGCCTAGGTGCGCTAAGGGGCCCAACGTCCCATTCACAGGTCATTTTGAGGCATTTGTTTTCTAGACTACTCCTCACGGTTTAGGGCCCCTAAAATGCCAGGGCAGTATAGGAACCCCATAAATCACCCCATTTTAGAAAGAAGACACCCCAAGGTATTCTGTTAGGTGTATGGCGAGTTCATAGAAGATTTTATTTTTTGTCACAAGTTAGTGAAAAATGACACTGAAAAAAACAATAAAAATCAATTTACGCTAACTTGACAAAAAATAAAATCTTCTATGAACTCGTCATACACCTAACAGAATACCTTGGGGTGTCTTTTTCTAAAAAGGGGTCACTTGTGGGGTTCCTGTACTGCCCTGGCATTTTATGGGCCCAAAACCGTGAGTAGTCTGGAAACCAAATTTCTCAAAATGACTGTTCAGGGGTATAAGCATCTGCAAATTTTGATGACAGGTGGTCTATGAGGGGGAAATTTTGTGGAACCGGTCATAAGCAGGGTGGCCTCTTAGATGACAGGTTGTATTGGGCCTGATCTGATGGATAGGAGTGCTAGGGGGGGGGTGACAGGAGGTGATTGATGGGTGTCTCAGGGGGTGGTTAGAGGGGAAAATAAATGCAATCAATGCACTGGGGAGGTGATCGGAAGGGGGTCTGAGGGGGATCTGAGGGTTTGGCCGAGTGATCAGGAGCCCACACGGGGCAAATTAGGGCCTGATCTGATGGGTAGGTGTGCTAGGGGGTGACAGGTGGTGACAGGAGGTGATTGATGGGTGTCTCAAGGTGTGATTAGAGGGGGGAAATAGATGCAAGCAATGCAATGGCGAGGTGATCAGGGCTGGGGTCTGAGGGCGTTCTGAGGGTGTGGGTGGGTGATTGGGTGCCCTAGGGGCAGATAGGGGTCTAATCTGATGGGTATCAGTGACAGGGGGTGATTGATGGGTGATTGACAGGTGATCAGTGGGTTATTACAGGGAAGAACAGGTGTAAATAATGCACTGGCGAATTGATAAGGGGGGGGGGGGTCTGAGGGCAATCTGAGCGTGTGGGTAAGTGATTGGGTGTCCGCAAGGGGCAGATTAGAGTCTAATCTGATGGGAAACAGTGACAGGTGGTGATAATGGGTGATTGATGGGTAATTAGTGGGTGTTTAGAGGAGAGAACAGATGTAAACACTGCACTTGGGAGGTGATCTGATGTCGGATCTGCGGGCTATCTATTGGTGTGGGTGGGTGATCAGATTGCCCGCAAGGGGCAGGTTAGGGGCTGATTGATGGGTGGCAGTGACAGGGGGTGATTGATGGGTGTTTGACAGGTGATTGACAGGTGATCAGTGGGTTATTACAGGGGGGATAGAGGCATACAGTACACGGGGGGGGGGGGGGTGATCAGGAGGGAGCAGGGGGAAGTTTAGGGTTAAAAAAAATAGCGTTGACAGATAGTGACAGGGAGTGATTGATGGGTGATTAGGGGGGTGACTGGGTGCAAACAGTGGTCTGGGGGGTGGGCAGGGGGGGGGGGGGGGGGGTCTGAGGGGTGCTGTGGGCGATCAGGGGGCAGGGGGGGGGGGGAAATCAGTGTGCTTGGGTGCAGACTAGGGTGGCTGCAGCCTGCCCTGGTGGTCCCTCGGACACTGGGACCACCAGGGCAGGAGGCAGCCTGTATAATAAGCTTTGTATACATTACAAGGCCTATTATAAACTTTACATGTGTCGATCCGGGTGCTAGTAACCTGCCGGCACTTCCGAACGCCTGGCAGGTTACAGCCCGAGGGGGCAGAGCCAGTCGCCGGTGGCTGATCGCGTCACGAATGACGCGATCGCCGCATAACTACGCCCGCCGCCGCCTCCATGGATGGGCGTATTGCGGTCGTTTGGGCCCAGCCCTTGCTGCCGCCCATCGGCTTAAGGCGGTCGGCAAGTGGTTAAGCAAAAACTATTAGATATGCTTTGGTCTGCTCCTAAGAACCCATTATTTCAATGCCATCAGTGGACAAATGGGCTTAGTTATTGTAACAAAGATGTCAGGGTGAAATCAGATATGGAGCTTGTAGTAGTCTTCTGTTAACAACCAAAATTGAGAGGTTCGGCCCTTTGGGTTTGCAGGTTAAAAAGTACCACATGACTATTAGAGTTGGGCCGAACCTCCGATTTTAGGTTCGCGAACTTCCGCGGAAGGTTCGGTTCGCGTTAAAGTTCGCGAACCGCAATAGACTTCAATGGGGATGCGAACTTTGAAAAAAAAAAATAATTATGCTGGCCACAAAAGTGATGGAAAAGATGTTTCAAGGGGTCTAACACCTGGAGGGGGGCATGGTGGAGTGGGATACACGCCAAAAGTCCCCGGGAAAAATCTGGATTTGACGAAAAGCAGCGTTTTAAGGGCAGAAATCACATTGAATGCTAAATGACAGGCCTAAAGTGCTTTAAAACATCTTGCATGTGTATACATCAATCAGGTAGTGTAATTAAGGTACTGCTTCACACTGACACACCAAACTCCACTGAACAGAACAGGTATGCAGTGGCGGGTTCACAGAACAGGTATGCAGTGGTGGGTTCACAGAACAGGTATGCAGTGGCAGCAGGATCACTGAACAGGTATGCAGTGGTGGGTGGGTTCACAGAACAGGTATGCAGTGGCAGCAGGATCACTGAACAGGTATGCAGTGGTGGGTGGGTTCACAGAACAGGTATGCAGTGGCAGCAGGATCACTGAACAGGTATGCAGTGGCAGGATCACTGAACAGGTATGCAGTGGTGGTGGGTGGGTTCACAGAACAGGTATGCAGTGGCAGGATCACTGAACAGGTATGCAGTGGCAGGATCACAGTACAGGTATGCAGTGGGCTGAGGGCTCACTGAACAGAACAGGTATGCAGCCAGGAAGAAGTTAAGCCTAACTAATCTTTCCCTATATGAGAGACTGCAGCAGCTCGCCCTACTCTCACTAATGCAGGCACACGAGTAGCCGTAATGGCCGCCGCTGCCTGCCTTATATAAGGGGGGTGGGGCTCCAGGGGCTAGTGTAGCCTAATTGGCTACACTGGGCCTGCTGACTGTGATGTAGAGGGTCAAAGTTGACCCTCAGGTGCATTATGGGGCGAACCGAACTTCTTCCGCAAAACGTTCGCGTGCGGTACCCGCACGCGAACCACCTAAGTTCGCGCGAACCACGTTCGCCGGCGAACCGTTCGGCCCAACTCTAATGACTATTTGAATAGCAGACAGACCTACAGAGTGCACAAATATCCATTCTGGTAATAAAATGTGAAGCTTTGGCCCTTGGGTATAGGTAGTTATTTTTAAATTCCATGGGAAACAGCAGCACCAACAAGTCTTAAAGATAAGGCAAAAACTCTTTGAGATATCTTGCTTAAACATTAGCACGGCCCTAGAGCAGAGGCACAAGACCCTTAGAAAGTCTTCTCCCCCAAATTAGTCAGGCTTAACAGAAAAAAATGGATGCAACGTTCCTAGGAGAAAAACTTTTTTTTTTTTTTTTAAATATAGATGGAACACCACCATAACCCAAAAGAAGGCCCAGCAGAGGCTGTTCTTCCTAAGACAACAGAGAAAGTTTGGAATTCCTTGGGAGCGCCAGTCCTCCATCGTTGTTTGGCATTCAGGAGCAAATGCAAAGGACACGCACAAACTCCAGAGAGTAATCAGTACCGCCGAGAAGATAATTGGGTCACCCCTGCCCTCAGGACATACATCTAGAATGAGGTACAGGGCCAACAGGATTACACATGACCCCTCCCACCCTGGCAGTCGCTTCTTCAACCTCCTTCCCTCAGGCCACCACTACAGGACCATCCCCATCAAAACCTCCAGGCACAGGAACACCACCTTCTCCCAAGCAGACCATTCCTAAACTCAAGCTCCCTCCACAACAATATCCCATAGTCTGCTCATGCTCCCCTGGTGCCTCAGCGTATGAATGCATGCTCATATGTTTTACTCTCACCTGTTGCACTCTACCATATGTTCTGTCCTGTTGTTGCACAATATGGTTGTCATCTGCACTATGTTGTTGTTGTTGCTAACACATAATGTTGTTTGCACTATGTGTATTATGCTAATAGCCGCGTGTACTACTAAACTCCCGGTGCAGCGCCTGCCACATTTGGAAAATGAAAAATTCCAAATTCTGGTAAGCAAATTGTTCATTTTTTTCAGTCCTTTATTAGATAAAATGTATTTCTACTGACCAAAGAAATGCAGAGATTGCATTTACAGATTCATTCCCACCATTGTATGTTGAAATATTCTAAAGAGGAAGGATCAATGTGCAGTACTGTGGTTATTTAGACTCTGTGAACTTCCTTATTTAGTTGTCATTTTTAAAACTAACGATAGCAATAGAAAGGCAAAAAACAGAATGGAATGACTAACATGACTCAACGAGACTTATGGAGAGCAAAGAAAACTGAATTGAAAGTAGGCCATTTTCTAAGAACTACCAGTCAGGTTCTCCTTGTTCGTTACAGAAACAGTATCTGAGCAGCTTCCTCACTTTCACTCAAACGTTCTATGCGCTTGTGTTGATAAATCTCAACAAACTGAAAAAAATAATAATATACTTCATTTTTTTGGTAAAAATGAAATCAGGGCTGGGCCAAGGCAGAGGCGAAAGCAGCTTCAGGGCGCATTGCAGGAGGAGGCACACAACTCACTCAGCTATCATTCCCCTATTGGGTTTGAAGCAGAGAAAAATAAGAAAAAGGGGATACATAGCAGTGACTGCAAGCCAGATAACTAGAGATTAAGGTGTTGAAGGGGGGGGGTGGTCTCTAATAGCAATCAGTGTGTGATGGCTGGGGTAAGAGGGATGGTGGGGTGCACTTTGGTGTCTCAGCCTTGGGTGCTAAAGGACCTTGTCCCGGCTCTGGATCAAATATACAATTATGCAAATCTAATGCTGTCCAGATTAAAATGGGGAAAAATATAGTATAATAACTATAATTATGTGCTTCTAGTGCCTGTAAATGCAGTGGGAGGAGCAAGCTAGACAGACTCCAAGTGAGATGAACATGAAAATATCAGTATTAAATGCCTCCTGTCATTTATAAAGAAATGTTACAGGTAGAAAGGCAAGGTCCTAGACGTAAATACAAAAATGAAATACTCTGTTCTTAGTTTATTGTAAATAAACATAGCATTAAGTATATTTGATACCTAAATCTATAACACTAATGGCAGCAGTCAGTAACATTAGGGATGATCGGAAGGAGCAAATTCCGTTCCGCCGGAATACGCGGATTCCGCCAGAGCTGAATTCCGTCACTATGAAAATTCCGCCGGATTTTTACGAAATTCCGCGGAATTCCGGATTCCGGCAGAAATTTAAAAATAATCACAAATGGAACCTTGTTTATGCTATATAGTAGCCCACAGACCCTATTGACTGTTCCCTTAGTCCTTTTTCTCCCTTCCTTCCTCCCTCCTTCCCTCCTCCCGGACGGTCTCTTATTTCAGGGAATTGTAGCATTTCAAAAGCCAGCTTACACACCTTGGCCGGGAATTGAACCCAGGTCTAGTGCTCGGTAGGTAGCTCTCTTCACCACTATACCACCACCAACACTATATGCTGAAGCCAGCCTAGCATGTACCATTATGATATATCCAAGAGAAAAATGAGCTTGCTTAGGGATTTGTAGGATGCCAAAAGCCAACTCGCATACATTGGCCAGGCCCAGGAATTGAACCCAGGCATACCGCTTAGTGCTGGTCATAATGGAAAAATCTAGGCTTACGGATCATTACGTGTAATTTTACGCTATTACGCAGTACGCAATTACGGTTACGGCGTAGGAAATTATCTACGGTTCATCACTGTAATTACGCAATAACTTACGCAGTTACGCGTAAGGATACCGTAATGTAGGCGCTTACACTACGATGTTACGCGTAGTGCCGTAATACCCATTAATGCGTATTTTTTTACTCATACGGACGATGTGTACGCAATAGCCATCAATGTGACAGCTATTGCGTACACATCATTCGTATGAGTCAAAACGTACGCTTATATCCTGAAGGGCGGGAGAAGATACTATTGGTTGCTTAGGATGTTGACTGATTGGCTACTCTTAGAAAAGGGGAGTTTTTACGTTAGTAATTACGCGTAAAATGACGCGTAAGTCTTCGTAAAATTACGCATACATAGCAATTACGGTAGACAGTGTAATTATGATACCACTTAACTCCTTACGCGTAAATAATTACGCGTAAGACCGTAAGTTACGCGTAGCGCTTACGCGTAAATTTACATTGAATTACGATGCGTAATTACGCTCATGCGTAATTTCGGCCCAGCACTGATACCGCTCTGTAGGCTGCTATCCTAACCATTATACCACCAACACAACACACTACAATGCTACATGCTGAAGCCAGCCTAGTATGTACCATTGTGATATATCCAAGAGAAAAATGAGCTTGCTTAGGGAATTGTAGGATTTCAATTTATTGTAGGATTTCTATTTATAAAATAGGAGCCATTCACTGTCATTTTAGCAATGAGAGGAGAATGGACAATATCCATATAATCCACATTGAATATTGCTAAAGTACATCTTGTATTGTGTCTATTGCTAACTCCAATAAAATTACCCCACACATTATCCCTGACACATTTAAGATGAAACTTAATATTTGTGTGATAATTTCAGTGTTGCAGACAATTGCACAGTGTTTGAGGTGGAGATTCCCATCAGAAACCCCCCCCCCAAAAATTGAGATGTTCAATTGTTGCAAACAAGTGAGCTGAGAGGACATCAGTAAAGTCTCAATCTCTTTTTGCAATGTGAAAAAGACTTCTCTGGTAGTGTGACTTTTTCCCACCAAGAACAGTTTCAGCACTGCCTGGCAAGTGGCAACGTGTGCCGTTGAGGGAGCCATAGTGTTATGGCCGCTTAATCACAATTTGCTCCACTGCTGGCCTTTCAAATAGTCTCAAAAAGGGAGGAGGTCCTGGTAGACAAAATGGAGGATGAGAATGAAGAGGAGTGGCATAGCCCATGCTTTCCTACCACACCTCGATGGCGATAGCAGGTGCTGTAATGCCTTTTGCAGACTACCACTTACTGAGCAATGCCTATAAGATCACCCCACGCCCCCCACTGGGACAGTCTGACCATCTATCTTTGTTTCTTATTCCCGCATACAAAGCCATTATCAACACTGCTAAACCAATTAGCAAGTCTGTTAAAGTGAACCTCCGGACTAAAAATCGACTCAGCAGCACTGAAAAGGCCTGGTGTTTCTTTAACAGTATCACAGCATCAGAACTTTGTTTCTCTTATCCAAGCCTCATTTTTAGCTGCACAGAAAACTGCCCGGGCTTTTTTCCCCTGATGCTGTGCAAAGCATGATGGGATTTCTGATGTTGTTGCTCTCGTTCTGCTGTTTTGGTGCAAATTTTTTTTTTTTACATTTTGAATTTGACATTTGAAGCCTAGCGTGTGCAGCTGGGAGGGGTTATCAGGACACAGGACAGTTGGAACTGTGTCTCCTGCTCCTTGTCACCTCCTTTCAACCAAAAAGATGGCTGCCCCCATGACAAAGATGGCAGCCCCCATTAATCACAAACATTTGCCTGTTCTTTTAAAACAGGGTGGATAAAAAATTATATTACCTATCTATTCTAATTAACATAACTAATGTAACATAATGACAGTATGTTTGTTTAGGCTGAAGTTCCCCTTTAAAGTCTGGCCTGAGACTGCCGTCTCTCAGCTCCAAGATTGCTTTGAAAATACAGATTGGGATATTTTCTTTCATGAAACAGACCTGGAGACGAGTACTTCGTCTGTATTGTCATATGTTAATTTCTGTGTGGACACCATCACTGTCAAAAGAATTACGGTTTACTCAAATCATAAACCATGGATAACAAAAGAACTCAAGGAACTCCTAAAGAATAGAAACAAAGCTTTTAAAATACAGGACAAAGAAGCATATTCTTCAGCCAGAGCAAGTCTGAAAAAAGGCATACGAAATGCAAAACTTAAATACAAACAAAGGATTGAGGAAAACTTTGAAAATGACTCAAACCCAAAGAGGATGTGGCAAAGCATTCAACTATTCACAGATTACAAAAAGAAGAATAGCACTCAATATACACTGGACAATAACATCCCCAGCCTAGCAGAGGAACTTAACAACTTCTTTGCTAGATGTGAAAAAGACAACAATCGGCCTCCAGTCAACTTTGGGCCCACTACAGACTCACAGCCTTTAATCCTTCCCATGCATGAAGTGCAGCAAGCACTCACAAATATCAACACCAGGAAAGCTGCAAGTCCTGATGGTGTGCAAGGACATGTGCTCCAGACCTGTGCTGGTCAACTAGTGAAAGTTTTTACACAAATATTCAACCTCTCTCTGTTCTTGGGTGTAGTCCCATCATGCCTTAAATCTACAACCATTGTGCCAGTCCCAAAAAATCCTAGGATAACCTGTCTTAATGATTATCGACCAGTTGCTCTAACCCCTGTCATCGCCAAGTGCTTTGAACGACTGGTAGCCACACACATCAAGGCCTCCATCCCAGCAAATCTAGATCAACACCAGTTTGCTTACCGAACAAATAGATCGACTGAGGATGCCATCTGTGTAGATCTCCATGCTGCCCTCTCACACCTGGAAAAGCCCAACTCCTATGTTAGGATGCTCTTTGTTGACTACAGCTCAGCATTTAACACCATTGTACCTAGCCAGCTGACCAACAAACTCCATGCACTAGGTCTTGCTCCCTCCATATGTACTTGGTTATTGGACTTCCTTACTAATCGCCCTCAAACTGTCAGACTAGGAAAACAGACATCCTCCACCCTTACCCTGAGCACTGGCGTGCCACAGGGCTGTGTATTAAGCCCTTTCCTCTATGCACTTTTCACCCATGACTACCAGCCTATCCATACCTCAAACATAATTGTTAAGTTTGCAGATGATACGACTGTCATTGGGCATATATCAGACAATGAGGAAGCTGCATACAGAGAAGAAGTTAGGAACCTGACTGCATGGTGTGACATTAACAACCTGTTATTAAATACAAAGAAGACCAAAGAAATTATTCTGGACTTTAGGACCACCAAAAAGACCACTCACCTACCGCTAATGATCAATGCAGAGGCTGTGGAGAGAGTTTCCAGCTTCAAATTTTTGGGAGTCACCGTCGCAGAGAACCTGTCCTGGGCTGACAATGCTTTAGCGCTAACTGGCAAAGCACAACAACGACTCTACTTTCTGAGAAAACTAAGGAGCGCTAACCGCCCACAGAAGCTGGTGGTTAATTTCTACAGATGCACTATAGAAAGTGTTCTGACCAATTGCATGACGGCCTGGTACAACAGCTGCACGAAGGCTACTAGAGAAGCCCTGCAGCGAGTTGTTAAAACAGCAGAAGCCATTATTGGCACTGAACTACCATCACTGGAACTTTTATATAATACTCGCAGCGTGAGAAGGGCCAAAAACATTATCAAGGACAACACTCACCCTGGAAATGCCTTGTTTGAGCTCCTTCCATCAGGTAAACGTTTTAGATCAATCCGCACACACACAAACAGACTGAAAAACAGCTTTTTCCCATCCGCCATAAACTTGATGAACTCTGAATCCTCTCTGAAATAATTAACACTGTGTACAAATTGTTTACACATCTGTAATACTTGGCATACTTGTATAAATTTCTTCTCTTCCTTGTTACTATCACTATTTTCCCTATATGCACCGTGGGGTTGTCATGAAAAGTAATTTCGTTGTGTTACACAATGACAATAAAGTGAATTGAATTGAATGTAAGGTCACCCACTAAACTAAGCTATAAAGAACTGGTAGCATGCCACTCTGAAGCCCGGTTGTCCAGCTGCCCATTGCGACAAGGATTTGTATGCCTGTTTATTATGTTCCACTGATGCTCTGTACAGAAGTCATGACATTAGGTGGTTGCACCTCTTTCGAGACATCACAGATAGTGGTCCCGCTTACGTTTGTGGTTCTTGCACATGTGGGAAAGTAGAGATGTTTAACTCAAAGGGAATCTGGCCTGATCCCTGTGGATTGGTCTTCACCACAGCATGCAGAGTGTCACACTTGTTTCTGTGTGAAGAAGGCCCTTCCCCAGTGGTCATATCATCCCTGACTGTTCCCACGCTTGTGCTGACTTATTTGTCCTCCTCTGCTGGTGAATAGGAATGAGCACATAAAATGAGAGCAGTTCCAAATCAGAACAGTTTTTTTTGCATTGGGATTTGTCTATTACGAGTAAAATCGTGAAAATACAATGCTTGGTGGTGGTTGGTGGTGATGCTTTGCTGGCTAGTGAAGATGCTGTTGTACTAGGCTGTCTTGCCGTTATGCTGGGACGGCTGGCCCAGCTAAAACTGATGCTGTGCTGGCAGTAACACTGGGCTGGCTTGGTTGGTTGTGATGCAGAACTGGCTGCCTGTGATTCTGGGCTGGCTTGCCTAGCTGGTGGTGATACTTGGCTGGCTGACTAGCAGTGATACTAAGCCACATCCAGCAGCACAGTCATCTTAGCCTATGTAAACTGCTTGCTGTTGCACTGTCGCAGCTGGGCTTGCGGTCTCTCAATGCCACACTGTCTTGACAGCCAGTGTTGCTATGCTTAGGTGCTGTTGCTGGCTGCTACCCAGTCCTCTGCCTGGAAGTGGGAGTCAGGGCAGTTTCTAGGCTAAATCTCACCCATGGTGAGGGTGTAAAAATGCCCCCCCAACCCATGGAGCCAGGTATAGGTGCCCGCAGTATAGGTTAGCTAGGTAGGTGCCCGCAGTATAGGTTAGATAGGTAGGGGTGCACTGTATAGGTTAGATAGGTAGGTAGGTGCCTGCAGTATAGGTTAGATAAGTAGGTAGGTGCCTGCAGTATAGGTTAGATAGGTAGGTACTCTACAATGGCGGGGGGAACGGACACATCACAGGGAGTGCTTTAACCATGCCGGGAGAGGAAGGAGATTGAAGCTGTGTGGGATCAGCTGCAAGAAGGGGAGTTATAACTGCTATGTCCGCTCCACCCGCCGTTGCGCCCCCTTCCTGCCAGTGCCCCGGGCAACTGCACGCTTCCTACGCCCATATAAAAATGGGGCTGGTAAAAGCTGTAGCCCTAGCCAGGACACAAAGTGTTGATGAATAGCAGGACTCGGTAGGATGGGAGCAACATTGTGGTGTACCATGCAGTAGGTAGGCTAAATGGTGGTAGGTGGGTTTAATGGCTACATTCATCTATTAGTGAGAAGGTGGAGCTATAGAGGCTCTCCAACCAACACACTCCATGCCCCCTGCCAGGTGCCAGAATGTATTGAGTGATGATGGCGGGGGGAGCTGACTGGGATATGGAGGGTAGGCTTCTGATAGTGGCACATGTTCAGGGCACCCTGGTGGGTACAAAAGGACCATGGGAATCAGGAGCACAGTAAAATAGATCTGGAGCACAGACCCAACAACCCCCTAGCAACGCGCCTGCCTCTCATGCTCACTTCTGTGCTGTAGTGTAAAAACCACAAAGTCTGGCAGTAACCCTGGCTGAATATGCAGCAGTACTATGCAACATAATAGAAATGGGCTGCCTATTGCACTAATAATAAATCAGAAAATATTTTTTTAGTGGTTAATCACCTTATACTGTGAAAACAAGCTGTACTGCAGTAACTGGGAAACTCTTACTTTGTAAATAATGACTACAAAGTGAAATATGAAAAGCAAGTTTCACACTTTGACCTCCTATAAAAACCGCCTTGCTTTCAAGAAGAGGAAGTGACAAGTTCTGTATTACTCTGTCCTCAGGCAGAGCCACACAGCCTTAACACAATGCTTCAACTCTTTGGACTGACCCTTAAAGTTTATTATAAAACATTCAAGCAGTCTCTTATGAGGAAAACTAGTTCTCAGCTACTTTGCTGTAGAATGTCTGACTCTGTATGATATTTTATTCCCTCTATTTTATCTAATTTAGACTCTCAGGCTTTACTTTCTAAGTTTCAGTCTGTTAATCCAGTTTTGTTCAAAAATCTCCTGGCTGACAATGTGTCATACCTTACGATCAGTGCTTACAGTGGAGCCTGTGCTTTTTCTTTTTATGACGGGAATATTTTTGCAAGCTCCAGCCTATCAACAGCTGATCTTACACAAGGTAAGCTGAACTTGCACTATTTTCTTACACTACACTGAAATCTGAAAGATGCCTTTGACCTTAGTGAGAAACTATAAAGTTCAGCTAGTTGGAAAAGCAAAAACTGTTGACATTTGCAATCCCTCAAACCTAGTATAAAGCGTTTTCCTTTACTTTAAATGTCTTAGCATGGGCTATATGCCTTTGTGTTTATGTGGATGTCAAAATTTGCTTTTTAAAGCTTTAGCTCTGAAGTTATGTACACACTATACATAATTGTTGCTGGAAATGTTTGTTAATTTTCACTGCAAGTGGCAGTTTAGGAATGAGCATTGTACAAACGTGCTGCTTCGCTGTGGTGTTGAGCGATGTGTTCTGTTCTGTAAAATGGGCCAATGGTGAAGAAGTGCAAGGGTCAGGAATACAGAAGAAAATGAATAGTAGTAGGGAGAGTGTGATACAATTTGTTAATTAATGGGGAGGCCAAAAATGCACAAATCCTCATTTTAACTGAGATGCGGTTTGTTTACATGAGCACAATGATGACTACTTGAGTGCAATGTTTATCTCCAATGTCCATTCAGCGTGTGTGAGTGTGTGTGTGAGTGTGAGTGTGAGTGTGTGTGTGTGGTGGGGGGGCGGGTACAGGAGTGGAGAAGGGGTGGTGGTGAGGTGGTAGAAGGCCAGAGGCTGTGCATATGCTGTGTTAATCAAGATATCTATTATCTGCAGAGATTGAAAATGAAACTCTACAGACAGTAATGTTGTGTGCGCTCTTCATCTGAACATAAAGACTTTCCAAAACAGAATAAATATGTTCAGATGTGTTATTGTGTGTTTATATAGCACTGATATCTTCTGCAACCCTTTACAGAGTACCATAGAGACCCAGTAATCCGGAACTCAACTAACCAGCAACCAACCAGCACAAATCATCGGCAGTGCTCACAGTGGTGAAAGACCAACTTGTTAGGCTGTTTGTGGGCTCTGCTGTGCATAAAGACTGGGTTCCGCTGCTCCCCCAAGGTTAAAGAGGAGCTTTAGCAAAAAAAAGAAAAAAAAATCAATACATTGCAAAGTGAGAAGTTAAAAAATAAGAGAAGACAGATCAAGATATGATTGATATTCGCCATGTCATTTTTTAAATTTTGTTTGATCCACAATAGGCTTGCACATCATTTTTACTACTGGCAGACTAGAAAAAAAACTAGACATCACCAACGGTCATTATTTATAACCATACCCACTAACATTGCAATAAGCTAAATAACTTCCATTTCTAGGGCCGTGCAGGACATGCAGCTGCCCTGAGCGCAGTGCAGGAGATTGAAGCCAGGGGGCGCAGATGAGAGGAAAAAGTGCCAGACCGAGGAGAGGAGGAAGAGGTAGTGAAAGTGAGAAGAAGCTGTGCGATCATGTGAAGTAGCTCCTCTGCTAATACATGGCACTGAGAGGAAGGGAAGTACCACCCCAGCAACTGGAGGGAAAAGTGTGCATCAGGACAGGTATTATTAGGCAGCTGCTTAGAGCTTTGCACAGAGGAAAGGCAGGATGTAGAGCTGCAGCAGAGGAATCACTAGGCTAGTTTGCTTGTGTCCTGAACCTTATTACAGAGCACTTTAGAGAAGTGCTAGCAAATTAATCCAGAACGATGAGAGTAACTTGTATGTAAATCACTCCCACCAGGTGAACTTTAGTGGGGGAGACTTTGCAGAAGGAAATGAATGGACTGATACATGTTTTCTTTTAAATGCATTTGCTTAGCCAGGGGTGCTATTTAATGATGTCAGACAGGAGAGATGGCTGAACTGGCATTTGAAGGTATATCAGTTTGGTATAGGAGGTTCCCCCACAGCTATAGTGATGGATGGGCGTTCCTGTCTCTAGTAAGTAACTTAGCACAGTGAGGAGATGCTTCTGTGTGCACAGGGCTTACTGTCTGTAGTAGTGAGGATGACTGTGGGAGCGCTCAGGCAGTGAGCTGGGAACTGGGAAGAATTTCTTTCCCTTTGATTGTGCAGTTGCACCCTGGTCAAATAGACACCCTTTATAACCGTGGCAGCCCCTGCTTCTGGCTGTTTTTAAGAAAGTGTTAAACCCTTCTGTACTTTTTTTTTTAACCATTTACCTCTAAACATCAATACCAAACTGCTACTTCATGCCTCACCCCACTTCAGACTGCTGCTTTCCATAAACTCACGTCTCTGCTGCACTTTATTATTATTATTATTATTATTATTTAGTGTTTATGTAGCGCCAACCTCTTCTGCAGCGCTGTACAGAGTATATTGTCTTGTCACTAAGGGCCTGTACACTTTGCTGCTTTTCAAATCGCATGCGCTTTTTAATCGCAAGGTCTTTTGAAAAATAATGAAAATCGTGAAGACCTGTACACACTGGTGCAATGCGCTTTTTCTATTCTCATGAAGGCTTGCGATTTAAAATCGCATGCGATTTTAATAACGCAGCGCAAGCGCAGCAGTGTGTACAGGCCCCAACTGTGCCTCAGAGAGGCTCACAATCTAATCCCTACCATAGTCATATGTCTATGTATGTATCGTGTAGTGTAGTCTGTAGTGCTACATGCTATCTCCTCTCTGCAACAGACCACCTTCCTTTCCCTCATCTCTGCTCATTTACACCTGACTTCCAGCTCGTTTTCCTGGCAGATTGCTTCTTCCAGGCCGTGTCCCTATTTTGATATGTCGGCCAAACCTAACCAATTCAATCAGTGTCAGACCAATGATCTTTTTTTTCTTTTTTAAAGTATAGCTCAGCAGTGTGCATTCTTAGAACTTGCGCCCCAAAATGGTCAAAGTAACGATCAAACATGAAGGGCGATATTGGTCTACCATGTACTTGGATCTTAGGTCTCAAGAGGGGCGAACGGTAAAACCAGGCCTTGGGTAGTGAAAAATACAAATCCGGCCTTGGCTGAGGGAGTCTAGGAGCCAGCAAGAGGCAAGTGGCCTCACCACCCGTTACTGGTGTGGGGGGGGGGGGCGTATTTTTTGACACTCGCCCTGAGAGTAGTTTGGCCTAGAAACTGCACTGAGCTAAACGGTTGCACTGAGGAATATGCTAGTTGCTTGGCAGTTAGAAACAGCTGTTATTTCCCACAATGCAACAAATGTCACAGACAGGAAAGGGTCAGGACCTAGGTCATCACACTGTGGGAGGGTTCTCACCACAATATCAGTGAGACTCCCCCCCCGATTATCTATTTGAGAAAAGGTAAAGCTTTCTCATGAGAAAAGGGGTAACGGCTACTGTCTGGTTGGGATGAAGTTCACTCTTTGGTTACTCTTATACTTTAATGTATTGCAAATTAAAATGTAAAACTGAGTTCATGATATGTGTATAGAGTGGGTAATAGTTCTGTATTTGCTGAGTCTATTTTTAACATTGAATCTCAAGCAACTAGAAAGCATACTTATCCAACATCAGCCAAATCCCATTGGTGCCGGATAACCAAGACTCAACTGTATATAGACATGTAAGCAACTATCTCCCAGAGGAGAAGGAGGAGAAGGAACAAGTTACCTTAGTTGTCTGTATATGTTTTTGTAATGTGTAAGGTAAACAGGCTGCCCAAATTAAATCCACATAAATATGAAAAAAAAATCCATAGACTAAACGCAGATAGTGTGATAGCCCAGATTTGAACTTGGAACCCATGTGCTATCCACTATTGATATGATTATTTTGGATTTATATAGCACCAGCATCTTCCATGGTGCTGTGCCATTACACCACCAAGCCATCCCATGTGAAATAAATCACATACTGGGCCTGGTTTACTAGTACTTCTGTAAACATGACTTAATCTGGAAATAATCATAACGCCACGGAGGTTAAGGGTCTAAAAGCCATGCAATTTTTTTTATAAGCTTTTAGACCCTAAAAACAAGAAGAAAATAACATCTCAGAGAGGTCTGCAGAAGCTCCTGCATGAAACTCACTCAGGCACGGTATTACCACCCTGTTCTCTGGCTTTCCACCCCGAGCCTGACTCGGGATTACCTCTAAGGATTTAATAAAAAAATTGTTAATTAGAGACCCAACTTTGAATTCAGTAAGAACCCAGCAAATTTTTTAAAGGGCACCTCCCTCAAAGAAAAGCAGGGAAATATAGTAGGGTTGTCGTCGTTAAGTGGGCGTGTTGAGAATATGGGTATGGTCAGGAGGAATGTCTTATTATACTGCCCAGTGAACAACATCTGCAGGCTCACTAAACTAGTAAAGAAAGCTTTCAATGGGAAACTCCAAGGGACAAAGGTGTTATCCATACAAGTGGCAGATCTTGCAGGTTGCAGCCTGAATCACGTGATTCAGATGGCAACATGCAGGGGGGCAGCACCAATTATAAGCTCCAGGCAGAGATTTGCACAATGCATATCCCCGCCCGCGGCTAACCGCCCCCCAAGATCTTAGGAAACACCTCTGTTAAGTCGCAAATGTGGCTCTCTCGTGGTCTGCTCTCAATGTGCTGCTAGGGCACGAGTTGCTATAGCAACCTGAAGACTTCAGAGAGGACAGTGATTTAGCACTTAGTAATGTGGAACCCCATAGAGAATCCGTGGGATATTGTGAAGATAAAGTTGAGAGACGCAAGACCCAACACTCTGGATGAGCTTAAGGCCCCTATCGAAGCATCCTGGGCCTCCATAACACCTCAACAGTGCCACAGGCTGATTGCCTCCATGCCACGCCGCATTGAAGCAGTCATATTCAGGGTATGTGCCACTGATCTTTGGGGCTAGCAACGCCCCTGATACACACACATTATTCGTCATTTTACTGCATTTAGATAGACTTTTTTACCCTAACTGTAACATTGATTTTTCAAAAATTATAAGGTCTTTTTGAAACATTTTCCTCTTGTTCACACAGTCTGTCTTAACGTACCCTGCATATTTGGTGTTTCTAGCACGTAAGGGTGCTTTGCTATTAACCACTAAATTTGGCATCCTTTGGCTTTAATGTAAAATGCAAGTGCAATTTTTTTTCAAAAAAAAATTCATGTTAAATGTGAACAGTGCAAA
Source organism: Hyperolius riggenbachi (assembly GCF_040937935.1). NCBI lineage: Eukaryota > Metazoa > Chordata > Amphibia > Anura > Hyperoliidae > Hyperolius > Hyperolius riggenbachi. The sequence goes on along the minus strand of NC_090649.1, from coordinate 384,048,364 downwards.
TTCACCGGGAACTGTCCACCGAAATGTTCGGGCCATCTCTAATAGCATTGCATGTGCCATTTAGAATAGTGTTCCACATTGTCCACTGGGATAACAGTATCCCCCTGTTACCCTGTCAAAAACCTGAGCGGTTCTTGCCTTTTTCATGATTGCTAACTCAGTAAAGGACCAGCCTTTAAAGCGTTGCTATCATATAAATCTGGCATAGCGGGGTCTGAACCCTCTATAACAGTAACTATAGATTAACGGTATACCTTGAAATGAATTATCAGAGCACTCAGTATATGATTATATATAAAAAATATATTTTTTATATATGCTGTATGATAAACAAATACAAACAGTTCCAAGTAGTGTTTCCTTCTAACAGTATTCCATCTCATCAAAGCTTTAGAGCCAAGCAATCATCAAGCACAAAAAAGTATATAATAGTTGTGTTATGTAGAATAGGATTAAAAGTAGTCTCATCTGTTTCAATAGCTGTGTATCTAGTAGCTGTGTAAAACTTGTACTAATCTTCTTAAAGAAATAGCATAAAAATAGCTTCTAAAAAACTTCTTGCTGAAATCTTAACAGAACTTAATGCTGAAAAATGTATAAAGTAAATCACCAGAATATTAAGCATATTACCCCTTCTCTGTCATCACCTCAGCATCGATAACCATGTGTGGGAAGGTAGCTTCTGTCTCGTGTGTTTTCTCTGGAGATTGGTAGGCTAGTGCAAATTATGAGCTTTCAGCTACTACCTTTATAGTGATTGGATGCAATATGGCTGCCTAATCTGCAATTTCCCTAAATCCCAGGTTCTGATTGGCTGAAACTTCTGTGTGTCAATGCTTTATCATGTTTTGAATACCTAAGTCATAAAATTATTGTTTATAAATTCCTTAATTACCTTATCTTGTGAGCATTAACGTCATTTGGAATGTTTACAAATTCTGACATTTGATTATCAGGTCATATGATGTCTTTAATTAAAAATGGACATCACCAGCCATCTTGTTTGCTGGTTGACTTATTTGCCCCAAACATTAAACAATGTCATTTATGACACATTTCTGAAAAATGTGTCCTTCTGCTAACTAGTTTGGAATGTGTCTGTCCTTTTCCAAAAATAAAATTGGTCAGGTTGACCCAGTAAAAAGTCTACAGCAATTAGATGCTTATTGAGGTACACAAGGCTTCTAAAATACTCATTTAAATGTAAAGCTTATTATATAATTCTTTCTAAAACAATTAATCATATAACATATAATTGCACATTAAAATTTAATATAAAATCATGTCCCATATATTTGTCTTATGAAAAAAATAAATATAATTTCCACCGGCAGATGTCACTATTAAATTTTTAAATAGATGGGAAAACCCCTTCTTTTTGTTTTATACTTTTCATATTTTGACTTTTTCTGAGTGGGAAATTGTATCTTTTCTTGCTGGCTGTAACGGCCTTGTAACAAGTACATGTCAACAATCTTCTAGCTTACAAGTTAAAATAATCTTATGAAAGTTTAACTGTCTCACACTATCACTGACAGAATCCAGAATTTAAAATGTATTTCAAAGTAATAAATTCTATTATATGTAATTATAGGGAATAACCATTATTTCTTTTAGAAGGACTGTATTATTAATATTTATATGTAATAACTGAGCAAATATACATATATGATTGCTGCAGTAATGTGATTTTTAACAGGTTTCCTGTATTCACATACTGCACTGTATAACCTTGAAATTTTAAAGATGCTTGTAACAAAAAAAATATTTTAGCTTCTGTAACTAAAATATTATAATAATTATGAGTTTCACTGCCTGGAATATGCTGAGATGTCCCAGAACAATATTTTAAAAAAGTACTCTAACTTTACAGTTTATAATGAAATTTTGCATAGAACATTAAAACTTAAAACATACACATTAGACAGCTTTTCCTGCATAAATAAAGCACTAGAATTCTGACAACCCCCTACCCAATAAAGTACAGTGAAAGTCCTAACTAGCACACTGCAGCTAGTGAAGGAGCATGGTGGAGTTTGGAATTATCTTAGCTGCGCTCTTTCTCATTTGATCAACAGTGTCCGCATCCATATGGCTCCTTTTTGAGCCAAATCCTTACTGGCAATCATGCCACATCATCATATATCCCAGGTGGAGTCAGTAACAATGACAGTTGTGAATGGCCATGTGGAAGACAAAACACTTGATCCAATGGGAGGGAGTACCCTGCCAAAATGCTTGAGATCACTACAAATTCCAGCACACTTCTTTGATGGCTCATTGGTTTAGGCCGCCCAGAGTTGCCAGAGAACCCGGTAGATTTCAACCCAAGGTGCTATAGTTACACCACTGTCAATTAGGCGGAAAATACAGTATATGCAATTGCAACCTTCACTTAGGTCAGGGGTGTCAAACTCAAATACAAAGTGGGTCGAAATTAAACACTGGGACCTAGTCATGGGTCAACCTAAATGTCTACTGGTCACCTTCCTCCCTTATAAAGTTCCCTGGTGTCTAATGGCTCTTCTCCAACCCATATAAAAAGTTTCCCAGCATCTAGTGGTCCTCCTCCTTCTATACAGTTTCCTGGTGTCTAGTGCCCCCCTCCTTTCCCATACAGTTCCCTAGTGTTTAGTGCTTGGCCCCTACCTCCCCCAAATGTCTTCCCTGGTGGTCTATGGCTTTAAATTTAATATAGCTTCCCTGGTGGTCTAGAATGTGCCAAACTTAATGCAAATTGGGGAAACCTCTTGAGGGCCAAATGTAATGGCTCTGAGGGCCAGATTTGGCCCGCGGGCTGGAGTTTGACATGTGTGACTTAGGTTAATAGTAGCAGTAGAGTATTCTACCATATTAGCCTGATTCAAACCTTCTTGCTTTTAGGTTGCATCAGAGTATTAGGAGGGCTGTTGAAAGGTGAATATTACCTGAATGATATCAGTTATACGCAGGACATTTGCAGTGCTTTTCTTCATTTTATTTTTAAATTGCTGTCTTGATGCAGATGGCCGCATGTAATTGCCATTATTCCCTATCTTTTCAGCCGTCCAGGATATTTTCCACGTATACCCATATTGGGATGACCTAATTAGTAGATGATTTCTAGGAAGTAATGTGACCATGCAGTGAGAAGTATATGGAGGCTGCCATATTTGTTTTCTTTTACTCAATGTCAGTTGACTGGCTATTCTGCTGATCTGTATAGCTTCAGAAGCGTTTTGTTCACATTCAGGTGTACAGTATATGGTTTATAGACACAATTACTGATGTCTAATTCACATACCTGAAACAAGCATAGACTCTATGTGGTCAAACATTACTCAAAGCACTTGATTTGCAACCTTGGTTTGGAACAGTGGCTTAAAGCAAATCTAAACTAAGAGCTTCCTCTCTGCTCTAAAAGATAAGCAACAGCATAATAAACTTTAAAGAAAACATTTGTTACAGCTTACACAATGCCTAAAATAATTCTGCAGTGTCCATTTCCTAGTTTCATGGGAGCACAGAAAGAATTAACCTCCTGTGTTTACATATTAGCACATAACTCAGCTCACCCGCGCATAGAGCTGAAAGCTCAAAAATTTCACTCTTGATTACTTGCTGAGAAGGAAGAATTAAACACACAGGGCTGGTGCACACCAAAAACCGCAAGCAGATCCGCAAAATGCTAGCAGATTTTTAAACGCTTTTTTTTATTTTTATGAGGCGTTTTGCTAGCGTTTTGCGGATTGCTGCTGCGGTTTTCAGTATAGTAGATTTCATATATTGTTACAGTAAAGCTGTTACTGAACAGCTTCTGTAACAAAAACGCCTGCAAAACCGCTCTGAACAGGCGTTTTTCAGAGCGGTTTGCGTTTTTCCTATACTTAACATTGAGGCAGAAACGCATCCGCAATCCAAAAAATGCCTCACCCAGGCATTTTTCGTTTCTGCAAAACGCCTGCCGCTCTGGTGTGCACCACCCCATTGAGATACATTGACCAAGCAGATCCGCAGCCGCAAGCGGATCTGAAAACGCCCAAAAAGCCGCTCGGTGTGCACCAGCCCACAGAGTGGATTTCTCGGTGTTTCCCTTTTTTTCTGTGCAAGAGTTTAAGTCCACTTTAAATGGCTTAAAATATTGGAGGCACAGGATCAGCAGGAAAGACACGCACGCACGCACACACACACACACACACAAACACCTATAATGTGCAGTGCAAGTTGTCGGGTGCTGTGCGATCATTTCAATTCGGGGGGAGGGGGAGGCGCATCCTCACAAGTTTGCCTCAGGCAACAAAAGGTCTAGAACTGGCACACACACACACACACACACACACACACACACACACACACACACACACACACACACACACACACACACACACACACACACACACACACACACACACACACACACACACACACACACTTGTATTTAGCTGTATGCCTGAAATTCAACCTTGCAGGAGTAAAATCAAGTGTCATGGTTGTACGTTAGCTTTTGGGAGAGCTTCGACAAAATGATTTAATTATATTTCTCAGTGATTAGACTAAATTATTTGTTATTGTGTGCAGCATCAGTTCAAATAATTAAAATCTTCTTGTTTGCCTGGCCAGTGAAGGTACATTATTCTTTTGCTAAAACGCCACTGATTGCACCGTATAGCTCTCACAAAGCTTCCAACTGAAAATCTAATGTATATCTTTTTTGCGAGACATCAGAATACTTTGTATCATTCATGAGGTATAAATGGGTTAAATCACACAAGCAATTTTCAGTAGCTCAAACACACATTTAAAATTACAAGGAATTAATTGTCTAAGGTCTGTGACTGATTGACAACACATGTAACAATGGACTTCCTATGGTGTAAGTTACACAGCAGCATGTAGCTGATGTGCGCATAATGCAGCAACTGTGTGTGGCTAATTGCTGCTTTATGTTACCATGTAATGTGCACTATAGGGAACCCTTTAGTTTATCTCTTTGCGGTTGATTGCAAATTTCCCACCATCAAAGTGTAACTACACTATTCTTAAGTTTCTTTTTATCTCTATCTCATAGCATTTGAATAAGGCAAATATAGCACATTTGAGGAATAATACGCATTACAATTTTTTTTTCTATAAACTGCTGTCCTGTCCGTTGTTCTCCACAGTGTTCCATATTCCACAGTGCCTATTGATTGTAGCCCATTTCAAGTCAGCACAGTTCATAAGTTGGTAACATAAGGGTGACTTCACACACATCCCTGCACACACATTTACAGCTGCACTTTTCTGCGCTTTTTTGCATTTCCGATTCAGAATTTTGCAATATTTCACTTTCAATCCTTTTTTGTTTTTATGCAATTTTTTACATTCCAGTTTTCCCTTGCATACACATGAAATTAATTTGCATGAAATGTTATTTTTGCATTTGGAATGTGAAATTCACATTTCCATTGTGATTTGCCTGTGCGTCCCGAAAGAAGACATACATGTAGTCCGTTTTTTTTAAAGCAGTAAATTCAGAGGTGAAAATTTGCACACACATGTCAAATGAGATGCTATTGATTTGCATTGTACCATTTTTTTACATTTCTTTTCAATTCAAGGATCGCAATCAATTTTCCTGATTGATTTTAACATTAACAAAATCTGACCAATGTACCACACACACGTGTTTAATTTTTCCACAATTATGAAAACCATGAAATCTTCGAGAAAATTGCTTGGGTGCATTATATTAATAAACTGACAAACTGACAATCTACCACACACCATTCAATTTTCATAAAAATTGATCAGAAAAAATCCACTATTCCCGATCGACTTCTCAAATAAAATAAATCTGATCGTATTTCTTGCTCGAATAAAAAGAAAAAAAAATCTTTAGATCTTTCGGAAAATTTGATCTTTTTTTATTAAATTGCCGTAAAATCGATTCACTTTATTGTATCATGTGTGGCCACCCCTAGATGTGCAGTGAAAGTGAGAAATTGTACACAGATTCTGTCATGTGTGAACGGGGCCTTAGTTGTTGAGCTCAAAACAGAAGTGCCAAGCTCAATATGAATGTAATATGGTCGTTTTTATTTGTAGATTTAAAGCAAGCCTGTGAGTTTTAGAAAAAGAAAGAGTGAGATACTAACCTTAGTAGAGGAAAGTGAAAAACTGCAGCTATTGGTTAAAAAGGTTATACATGGCCTGGGTCCATCTGCTCAACACCGATAGCTGCTGAAAAGGTGCTGAATTAGAGACTGTGTCTACATTGTAAAGTTTCTCATTTATATAGGTAATGATACATTGACAGAAACAACAAGAAAGTTTCAATGGGTTATTTATTTTTATATTCTAGAAGACTTTTCCTTAGCAACTGGAGCTCAAGGAATACTAACACATATACAGTATATGGACAGATGGTGCTCTTACTGCACATAATAAAGAGTGTAGCCTATTTGGAACTTATAATGCACATTAGAGATCTTCCTGTAAAGTTGGGAAGCCTTGAAAGAAAAACAGGTAACACATGGGGTAGTGTAGCAGAGTAACCAATCTGGCTAATCAATGTATAAAGAGGGTGCTTCTGGAGTGTGCTTGGTAAAAATGACCAGTGCTTATGTATACCTCACATTTTTGAAAGGTGTTTGCATGTGCTATTGCTCAGCTCTAGCCTCATAACTGGCATCTCAGCCGAGGAGAGCCGAGTTCATCTAAATGAAGCAGTTAAAATGGGTGGCTACATGGGCCCCTGTGTTAATAGCCACGATTAGCAGCTTGTGCAGGTCATGTGGGCAGTGGAGGTGGCTGGAGGGGGTCTTAGGGTTAGGCATTGACAGGGAATCCTTAGCGTTAGGCATTGGCCGGGGGGTCCTTAGGGTAAGGCATCAGTGTGGGGATCAGTTAGGGTTAGGCATCGAGAGGGAGGTCTCATGTCAGAGTAAGGTCAGGTTAAGTCATAGTAACATATCAATAAAGATTACCGATATTTTTCCATTGGAATGAAATGGTGGCATTTTACCGATGTTCCACTAGCGGCTTTCATCTTCACCCCAAATTGCAGCAGCATCATTTTTAAATGTGCACCCTATAATACCCATTAGGTGAAGGGAATATAAATAGAAGTATGGGTCTGTATGCATAGATTTCTTGCAGACCTCCATGTCCGAGCATTCTCCATCTTTCATGTGAAGCGTACAAGCCAGGAGACCAAATTATTGTTTTGTGCATTCCCTTGTATGAATGTGATGTGTTTATAAAAAGAGTACATGAGCTCAGTAAAAGATTATACAAATTACACTGATTTTGGTCCATGTGTCAACATGCACACATTCACTAGATTACGTTGTTAACAGGATGCAATTATTGCAGCCTAAAGTAGATTTTTAGTTTAAAAGTAACATCTTAATAATAAACTATGTTCCCTGCACAGCAAACTGTGACCAGCTCTTTCCCTCCTTTCATCTTGGATGTTTTATCAGAAATAACCACTGCTGAAACCAGTGTGAAAATATATTTGCTTGCTGGGTCTATAGTTAGAGTTCAAGTTTTCAGCTCTTATTGCAGAAGGAGTTGCCTAGCAGCAAAGTGGTTTTAGGAACTGATAGTACAACACAGCTATATTATACCTAATGCAGGATTGATGTCATCTATACGATTCTTTGCTAAAATGTTTAAAAGCTGTACCATCACACAGCTGAAAATATCTTTACTACGCATATTGATATTTTTCAGTTGATTCACAACTAGCATATTGTGTTCCTGAATCTAATGTTAATGCACAGTGGCAATGTTTTTTTACTTCTGAAGAATAATCAGTAAATGTGGTAAATATTATAAATAATTCATGTTATGCATTTTGTTTGTTTATACAATACAGAATTAATTTTCTATTAACACAATTGCCCTAAAATAGCATCTGGAGCATCTTAAGATCATTTTCCTTTACCAATTTTCACCAATTTTAACTAAATGCAAAAGGACATCTAAAAAATGTGCTTCCCAGTTAAGATTGCACATTTTGCCTCGGTTACAGATTTTAGTCACTGATTATTATTATTATTATTATAAGGAATCAATGCCACATATGACATCATATTACATGTAACCACTAGTGCTGAGTAAATTTTTACAGCTATTGCTCCCGCGCAGGAAATTAACACTTGTGATCAGTTATTGCAAGAGTGGTTAGAGTCACCACTTCATCCAAATAAAACCTTGCAAATATGAACTGCACAGGCTGCTCCTAATTAACAACAGTAAGGAAGAAAAAGATTTTTTAACTTTCTATGCTTTATAACTTCTTCATCTTATTTATAAACTTGCGATGAGGCTACTTGGTGAACTGACTGTGGGTTAAAGGACAAGTGAACTGATGAGAGTAGACTATGAGGCTGCCATATTTTCTTTATTTACTTTCAAACAATACCAGTTGTCTAGCAGCCCTGCTGATCTATTTGGCAGCAGTAGTGTCTGATTAAAGGGGAACTGAAGAGAGAGGTATATGGAGGCTGTCATGTTTATTTCCTTTTAATCAATACTAGTTGCCTGGCAGCCCTGCTGATCTATTTCTCTGCAGTAGTATCGGATTAAAACCAGAAACAAGCATGCAGCTAGTCTTGTCAGATCAGACTTATAAGTCTGAACCACTGAAACACCTGATCTGCTGCATGCTTGTTCAGGGGCTATGTCTAATAGTATTAGAGGCAGAGGATCAGCAGGGCTGCCAGGCAACTGGTATTGTCTAAAAGGAAATAAACATGACAGCCTCCATATACCTCTCTCTTCAGTTCCCCTTTAATACCAGAAACAAGTATGCAGCTAATCTTGGCAAATCTGACAATGTCTGAAACACCTGACCTGCTGCATGCTTGTTCAGGGTCTATGGCTAAAAGTATTAGAGGCAGAGGATAGCGGGTTCCAGTTGTCAGGCAACTGGTATTGTTTTAAAGGAACTAAATATGGCAGCTTCTATATCCCTCTCATAACATTTGTCCTTTAACTCTCAATTGAGCTTGTGTAAGTGGATGTGTTGCCGATCTGCTCACGCAGCTTAACGGTTCTCTGACCACCCACGTGGAACTTCTCCCCGGTGCGGCCTTCTTTCTTTCCATGCCGGACAGGATCGCTGCAGTCGCAACCTCCAGCCTCCACCAGGGACAAGCAGCATAGCGGCCAAACGGACCCCCAGCGGGCAGCCAGCGTCCCCATTCCACTCCAGCCTCCACCAGAGACCAGCAGCATAGAGGCCATAACGGACCCACAACACACTGCTGCAGAGGATCCAGCACAGGCCGCATGGCCCACTCACGTTGCTGCAACCTCCAGCCTCCCCTCACCACCAGCGCTCAGAGCTACAGCACCATCAGGTGAGCACTGCTGATTCCCCCCCCCCCTTCTTCTCCACTATCTGCCTCCTGGCTCCAAACTTGAGGGGTGCCCACAGCTTGTGCTGTGTTGCTGTGAGCCTCATGGCACTGCCCATGAGATGATCTTTCCCCATTGCTCATTGTGCCTGCTCATGTGTTGGTTTGTGCTCATATGAGGGACGGTGTTGCATTGCTTTTGAAATGGACTGAGTGGTATTGCACATATGATGGACTGTGTTGCATTGCTCAAGTGATGAACTGTGCCGCGCTGCTCATGTTATGGACCGTGTTGCATTGCTCATTGTGATGGTGTGTTGCATTGCTCATTGTGAAGGACTGTGTTGCACTGCTTATATGATAGTCTGTTTGCCCAGGTGATGGTCTGTGTTGCAGAGCGCAGACGAGGGTCGGTGTTGCTTCGCTCATATGATGGACTGTGTTACATAGCTCAGGTGACGGGCTGTGATGCATTGCACAGATGGACTGTTTTGCATTTCAGAGCCACCTCCTCCGCAGACGAAATGGGTACTCCTACACAATTACCCCCAGCTCCTGCACGTTCCACACCACCTAACACCCCTGTCATCACATTCAGCAAGTCTCAGCTCACCGCCTGGGAAGCACATTCTGCCCTACACCCAAAGGACTGGCACCTGTACAACTCAGTGTGGAGCCACGCTCTTATGATCGCAGGTTCTACCCACAGCCCTGGGGTAAGACAGCACAGGAGAGGATGTCGTGCAGGAGCTCGAGTCAGACTTCAAAGGAAAGACCTGAGGTCATCAATCCCCTCAGTCCTCCTTGCAAATGTCCGCTCCCTCCCAAACAAGCTAGACAAACTCAGCATTCTCAGCGACAAGAGAGGCCTCAGCAGTCGCACACCAATCCTCTGCTTCACGGAAACGTGGCTGCACGACAGCATCCCGGATAATGCCCTCCAACTTCCAGGCTTCAATCTTATCCGGGCTGACCGCGACACCACCCTCTCTGGAAAAAAGAAGGGAGGTTGCATCTGCTTTTACATCAGCTCTCTATGGTGTCCCTCCAGCTCTGTACTCGCCAGGAAATGCTCGCCAGATCTCGAGCTTCTGTTAATCAACTGTAGACCCCTTAACTCACCTAGGGAGTTCTCCTCCCTCATCCTTGCAGGTGCATATATACCACCAGACGCCAACATCAAACTAGCCATGAGCGACCTCAGCGATACCATCTCGCAGTGAGAGGCGTCCCTTCCAGACGCCCTGTTCATTGTCATGGGCGACTTCAACAAGGCCAACCTCCGCCAAGAGCTCCCGCGCTATCATCAGCATGTTGGCTGTCCTACTAGGAATCTGAACACTCTGGACCACTGATACACGGTCCTGAAAAACGCATACAAAGCAGTCCCGCTCGCAGCTCTTGGCTCCTCGGACCACAGCCTCATCCTCCTGACTCCAACCTACAAACGGAAACTGGAGACAGCGAAACCAGTCCTGAGATCAACTAAAGTGTGGTCAAGGGAGGCGAAGCTCCAACTTCAGGGCCTGCTTTGACAGCACCGACTGGGGGGCTCTGGAAGCACCAGACCTGGATGAGTGGGCCGACAACGTCGCCTCATATCGCATTCTGTGAGGACTCCTGCATTCCAACCAAGACTTTCAAGGACTACCCGAACAATAAGCCGTGGTTCTCCAACAAACTACGGCAACTGCGGAGACAAAAGGAAACAGCACACAACTCGGGCAACCTGGACGAGTACAGCTCAGCGAGGAACAACCTCAACAGGGAACTCAGGGCAGCCAAGAAAGAATACTCCGAGAAGCTGAGGCACAATCTTAGCTCAAACGATCCACGAGCCGTTTGGAAGGGGCTCAAGACTGCCACCATTTATAAGCCCCCCCCCCTCAGCACGCCACACCCAGCATCAAGCTAGTCGAAGAGCTCAGTGCCTTCTACTGCAGGTTCGAGAACCAGCCAGGGCCAGCGGGGCCCCCAATTCCCAGCGCCACCCCCCCCCCCCCCCCCGCAGATACTTGGTCAGATTCCAGCCCACTTCTGCCGAGGGCAAGCGAGACCGAGGTCAGGCGCCTTCTTGCCTCACTCAACCCTAGGAAAGTCGCCGGCCCGGATGGTGTGTCACCAGCATGCCTTAAAACCTGCTCGCAGCAGTTAGCCCTTGTCCTCTCCTCCATCTATGCAAAGTCCCTACAAGAGGGCAGAGTCCCCAAATGCTTCAAGAGGTCTACAATCATCCCTGTCCCCAAAAAGCAGGGTATATCCGACCTGAACAACTACAGGCCTGTGGCCCTCACCTCGGTCATCATGAAGACCTTAGAAAAGGCAGTTCTGTCCGAACTCAAGAACTCCACGCTCCCCCAACTGGACCCGTTCCAGTTCGCGTACAGAGCTAACAGGTCCACTGATGACGCCATCAACATCTGCCTAGAGCTCATCAGTGACCACCTGGATAAGCCCGATTCATACGCCAGAATCCTCCTGCTCGACTTCAGCTCAGCATTTAATACAATCTGCCCTCGCATCCTCCAGAACAACCTGGAGGCACTTGGCGTCCACTCGTCCCTACGCCACTGGATCATGGACTTCCTGACCGACAGATCACAAATCGACAAGCTGGGCAAGTTCTCCTCCCAAGTAAGGTCTACTAACACAGGTGCCCCACGGGGTTGTGTCCTGTCACCAATCCTGTATTCCCTCTACACCAACAACTGCAGATCCAGAGCAGACTCGGTCAAGGTCGTCAAATTCACTGACGACACCACCATCATTGGTCTAGTGTCCAAAAATGATGAGCAAGACTATCGTCAACAAGTCAACAGAATTTGCAGCTGGTGCAAGGAAAACAGGCTGGTCCTCAACACAGCCAAAACCATTGAGATGGTTGTTGCCTTCAGGAAGCTGGCCCCCACCCCACCCCCAATCTTCATTGAAGGCATGGAGGTGGAAAAGTTATCTAGTGTCCGCCTCCTTGGAACCCAGATCACCAGGGACCTGTGCTGGAAGACTCACACAAGCACCACACAGAGGAAGGCCCAACAAAGGCTCTTCTTCCTTCGCCAGCTGAGGAAGTTTGGAATGGCACAGGAGCTTATGTCTAACTTCTACTCTGCCACTATAGAATCCGTCATCTGCACCTCTATCCTGGTGTGGTATGCTGGATCCTCAAACAGGGACAAATACAAGCTCCAGAGGGTCATCAGGTCGGCAGAATCATTGGGAAACCACTCCCTTCGCTTGACCTCCTCTACAACTCCAGACTGCGTTCCAGAGCACAAAGGATCGCAAACGACCGCTCACACCCAGGCCACCGTTACTTTAATGTGCTCCCATCCAGTAGAAGGCTACAGACCATTTCCACCAAGACAGATAGGCATATGAACTCCTTCTTCCCTGCTGCCGTTAAACTCTTGAATTCCATTCACTGGTTCCCTCCGTCAGGCCAGTAGTCAGATCATATAGCTCCAACGATATGGGTGATAGGTCATCCACTGGCTGTGTTTTGCTGTTTTCCCCTGCCACCCGTGTCCCTATTAGTGCCCTACTCTGCTAATCTACACCTATCTTAGTGTACTTTTTACTTGCACTATTGTGTTTTTTTTTTTTTACTGTAATGCGTCATCCACCTACTGTTGGTTTGTTTTGGTTGCTAGATGTCATGGTTGTTATCAATGTCCTTGTTGTTGCCTTTTGTGTTGCCTTTTTATCTTTATTTTTTTGTGTTGCTGAGTTCTGTTTTTTGTGCCAAACCCAATTCCGGGCATGACCCAGTCATGCTTGGCGAAAAACTGATTCTGATTCTGATTCTGAAAAGAGCTCCAGCACTTAAGAATCACTGAGGCAGGGGATCAGACTGGCATGTATTGTAGATTGGCTGTAAGGATGCTGGTCCCTTTAAATGGCATGCTTAAACCAGGAACAAACAAATGTTTACTTGAATGAGAGACAGCAGGTCTGGCACAGCAACTTAGAGACTTTATTAGCATATAGAAGATAAAATCACTTTCAGTTGTACAAATCAGGCGGTGCTAAAAGCAGCTAAGTGGGCCCCAGGTCTGGAGATCTCCGCACCTGGCGCCCACTTAGCCTCTCCTGATTTGCACAACTGTAAATGATCTTCCATTTACTAATACAGTCTCTAAATTGCAGTGCCAGCCCGCTCTCTCCATAGGCCAAATTTGGGGGGATTCCAGCTGCCCAGAATCCCCCCGCAGACCAGGGCCAGTGCAATGTCTTAGGACAGGCACAAGTTGAGACACGAGAATATGTGCAGGCATCCTGCAGCTCACAGCACTGCCCCCTTTCTTTCCCTGCTACAGTTGACTTTGGATGTAGCAGCAGCGTGTGTGCAGAACATGGAGCAGCTCTGGAGAACTTAACAGAGTCAGGTATGAGCACCGCCCTGTGCCCTGCTGTGTAAATGCTTCACTTTTCCCTTAATTACTAATGTCAGCTGTCCTCATTTTCTGTATCCAAACTGCTGCTGATCGATCCTGTTGTTGGTTGGTCGGATGGGAAATTGCATTATGTGTACTCAGCATGATGTCCCACCATATTATTATACTGTCTTGTGTGTAGCTGAGGGAGACCTTTCAGGAATCCCCCCCCCCCCCCCACACCCCTTGAAAATCCTGGGTTTGCCCCTGCTCTCTCCTTTCTCAATTAAACTTCTTCCAATTACAGGGTGGAGATTATCCAGCTCTAGTCAATCAGGCCATGTGTTATTGTCAATACCATGTGACCCATTTAAACCAATTGGGAGCTAGCCTCCATGAGAGAAAGATTCCTGCTCGCTGCAGCAGTATGCAACACTTCAAAAACATTGGCATGATATAAAAAGGATGAAGTTTCACTTAGCAAAGTGCAACAATGAACAGCCATAGGAACACATTATGAAGTGGCAATCTTTCTCTATTTTATAAATAAGCCCCTGAGAAAGCTATGTAGCTTCTATGTGTTTTGTCTGAAAGGGAGATTAGGTGGTAACTCTAAACTTTATATCGGATAAATCAGGAAGTTTGAGCTACAGAAACCACAAACATCTGCTAGGTTATCCAAAAGTAGTGCCAGCGGTCTGAGAAGACCTTTTTTTAAGTACAAAAAAGCACATATACAGTAAGCAAGCTGAGTATTCATACCTACAAACATGGGAAATCAGTATTTGTTAATGTATTCTTATCTTCATTCTTCATCTATTGATTAGAATCTCTAGGGATGACTGGCTGCAGTTCACAATATCAGCATTCAACGGATAAGTCATATTTGCAAACTACAAAAGTTTATTGACCTGAAGCAGTGGTTATCTCATCTCAAAAGTGGCAAACAATAAAACTGCCAGTACACCTGTTCTTCTGCTGAAACTGTGGATTAACCTTTTCATGCTCCAAAAAATGATATTTTTTACTCCATATCTTAATTTTTAACAAAAGAAAAATACATTTATTAATGGCAAGTCTATAGTTCTCTCATATAGGGGTTGATTTACTAAAAAACTGTAAAAATGTGCTTTGTGCACATAGACCAACCATTATTATGTACAAACCCACAATACATGCATTTCTAGTATAATGCAGGTTACACAAATAGCATAATGGAACTATGGGTATTTATAACTTTTATTACCAGTTTCTTATAAAGCATACAGGATACTAAAAAGATGCACAAATTATTTAATGCCCAACATAAAACTCATAACAAAAAGAGGGACATGAGAGCCCAATATAGTGTAGTATGCACTGGTAGGGATGCTCAAAAAATTCCGCGGAATTCAGTTTTCCGCAATTCCGGACGGAATTTGGTGGTTCCGTTCCGTCCCATCAGAACGGAATTGCTATAGCGGTATGGCGGAATTTCCGCGGAACGATGCAGATTTCCGCGGAGTGCAAATTTTTTTTGAGCCAATCACAAAGAAGCCCCTAGAACAAGATTAAAGTGACAAAAAACGGATTTTCCACATGAAAATAGGTATTATTTCAGCAGGTATTACAGTCTTAACAAAAACCAATCAATCCTATGTTAGCAACCTATCCCAACCATTTTGTATAGCTTCCATAGCCTACGTGACACCTCTGCAGCGCCAAAACGACCGCCATGGGACCACCGCCAGGACCCAAAGCTTACGCGACACCTCCTGCAGTGCCGAAAACCACCGCTAGGTCCCAAAGCTTACGCGACACCTCCTGTGGCGCCAAAACGACCGCCATGGAACCACCGCCAGGTCCCAAAGCTTACACGACACCTCCTGTGGCACCAAAACGACCGCCATGAAACCACCGCCAGGTCCCAAAGCTTACACGACACCTCCTGCGGTGCCAAAAAGACCACCATGGAACCACCGCCAGATCCCAAAGCTTACGCGACACCACCTGCGGCGCCAAAAAGACTGCCATGGAACCACCGCCAGGTCCCAGAGCTTACGCGACACCTCCTGCGGTGCCAAATGACCGCCATGGGACCACCAATAGGTCCCATAGCTTAAAGGGACACCTCCTGCGGTGCCAAAATGACCGCCATGGGACCACCAATAGGTCCCATGGCTTAAAGGGACACCTCCTGCTGCTGAAAAAAAATTGCGATTACTTTAATTTTTAATCCGCAAAATTCCACGGAAATCTGATAGCGACGGAATTTACAGCTGGCGGAATTCCGGCAGAACGGAATTAGGACCTTCTGATCATCCCTATGCACTGGTAAATGAAGGTTTGTGGAAAGAGTATGTGCAGTATACTCACAAGTCAGGGTTACCGCATAGGCAACCACTGTAAAGGCAGGTGGGGAGATTAGACCTGTCCCCACTCAGGATTAAGAAGTCGCTCTCTGTAGATCGAGGAAAAAAGGGGCAACACCCCTCCAACAAGGGTGGATATGTATAACGTAGTATCGATACAGAGGCACCAGAAGCATAAAAATCCAAAACGTTTAAAAGTGAGGAGGTGGTGGTGGACTTTCCTCCTCTAGGCAGACACAAGAAAATGCTGATCAATTTTCAGCAAAACAATTTATTTACATACTCCAGTAAAATACAATGCATTTTGTGGGAGTGACCCGCTTCCTCAGGCAATAAGATGAAGCATATACAAAAACAGGTCTAGTACTATGCCATGCGCCTCTGTGTTCTGTTCCACAGAGGCGTATGACATAGTACCAGACCTATTTTTGTATATGCTCCATCTTATTGCCTGAGGAAGCGGGTCACTCCCACAAAACGCGTTGGATTTTACTGGAGTATTGATATAAATTGTTTTGCTGAAAATTGATCGACATTTTCTTCTTGCCTGGAGGAGGTAAGTCCACCACTACCTCCTCACTTTTAAACGTTTTAGATCTTTTTATCCTTATGGCGTATCCATACTACGTTATAAATCTCATAACGTCAGACACACAGGGCCGCTGCAAGTGGGTGCTGACCTATTGGTATTATGAAAGAACACTGCACTCCTCTCCTGACCCAGCTTGCTAGGTTACAAGCATGGGCTGTGCAGTACTGGCCTTTTACGAAATTTACACTGAGGCACCCTTTTACACTGAGGCGGTGCAGTAAATTTACTGCACCACACTGCAGCCTAATGCTAGTGTACGGGGGAGTTCACACTCCCCACATTAAGGTATGCTGTGCCGGAAGTGCCCTACCTAATGCACTTCAATACCTATGTTACTATGTGGCTCCTGCGGCGATCCGCATTAGGTCGGAAGTCACGCAAGACTGTGGCAACGCATGCACTTTTAAAATAACCCGACGCAATTATCTGCATGCACTGAAGCAGGTTTTAGAAATATGCTTCCGGGCATGTCATCGATTGCTGAACAGGAAGTGAGCATCACTTCCTGTTTGGCTGGATGCCAGACAGGGGTTGTCGTGTATATCGCGTACTAACGCGATAATCCCCGAAGGCCAGTCTACAGTGTGAAGCTGGCCTGAATTGTAGTACACAGATGTCAGTTGGGTTAATGATCATAGTGTCAAGAATGTGCGTAATTCTGAGGGTGTTCCCACAACAATGTTGAGATTGTGCGCAAATGCACAGCATGTAGCATTTTTTGAAGCAATTCAGCTTGAATAAATAAGCAAGAAAACTCATTTATTCAAAAATCTCTCTGAAAAATCGCTTCACAAAATTGCTGTTGCAAATCACTAAGCAAAATAGCGATTTTGGTGTACACTAGCCCAATCTCAGAATGGCAGCAGTTTAAAAAATGCTTGAAGAGGCTCTCCATTCTAATTTATAAGAACCTGCAGTTATATTTAGCTGTGGTGTCTTGTCCCACAAAGCCGTTCCAAAGGGCCCTCATCACTCCACTTCCAGCCCCTGGCCCCACCTCCTCTCTCTCCCCAGAGGAAAAAAAAAACGCCTGGCTATTTACTGCAGTAAATAGCTGGGTGTTTTTTCTCTGGGGAGAGAGGGAAGGTGGGGCCAGGCGCTGGAAGTGGAGTGATGAGAGCCCTTTTGAACGGCTTTGTGGGACAAGACACCGCAGGTAAATAGAACTTTTGCTTACAAAAGCGCTGCAGGTTCTTATAAATTAGGATGGAGATACTCTTTAAAGGCTGTCTTTTTGTGAAGCACAAGGTACAGTGCTGAAATGAAATGCAAGTCAATAACACCATCAATATCAAGAACAAGATGCAAACTTAGTTAATGCTGTTGAAGGAACAATCATTCAGTCTTTATGCAAGGAATGCTGGAAACCTTTTCTTTTGTCAAAATCTATAAACTGCAACTGCTATTAAAACACTATTTGTACCAGCAATAGATTAACTAACAAGCCATTCTATAAGATCATGTACACAGTAGACCTGGTTTATTTATAAAAAAAAAATAGCTTAAACTTAACAGTAGGGGATCTCTTACATAACTCTACAAGTTCAGTTGCTAAATATGAAGTTAACCATGTATACTAACACTGCTAAATTATAAAAAGTGTTCTTTGTAGCTGAGATTTCTAAGAACCATTTGACTTTATCTAAAGCTTTAAGTGCACGCCTTCTACATGTATGTAGGTGGTTGACACACTGGTTCTTATGCAATTAACTTTCTCCTAAGAAATAATTTTTCATCTTTTAGGCTACTTACACACCAGGACGTTGCGATTAGGGGACGTTATAGGGCACATAACGTGCCCCTAACGCAACGCCTGGTGGTGTTGGAGCAGGACGCTACCAAGAGCCGCGTTACAAGCAGCTCTTGGTGCGCCTGCTCTGTCAGAGGCGCTACGGAGACCACGTGAGCAGAGCTCTCCGCATCACGTGGTCCCGCCAGCCAATCCGCGGCCGCTCCAGGACGTAAACACTGCAAGTGCAGTGAATAATAAGTAGCCATGTGTCTGGCTACGTAGCAGCCTCTCCCCGCCTCCTCTCCGCCCATAAAATGAAAAAAAACCTACTGAGCATGTGCAAACAGTCTAACGCGGCTTAACCGCGTGTAAAGTACTGCATGCAGTACGTTATGTAGACGTGCTGCGTTACAATGTAACGCAATGTGGGCACTGTGATTAGTGAACAGCCCATTGATTTTTCATTGCTGTGCGTTGGGGTGCGTTACAGGCTGCTCTAACGTGTGCCTGTAACGTCCCACTGTGAAAGCAGCCTTATTTAACCACTTGAGGACCCACCCTTTACCCCCCCTTAAGGACCAGCGCGGTTTTAGCTGATCTGTGCTGAGTGGGCTGTGCAGCCCCCAGCACAGATCAAACACCAGGCAGAGCGACCAGATCGCCCCCCTTTTTTCCCCACTAGGGGGATGATGTGCTGGGGGGGTCTGATCGCTCCTGCCTGCCTGGGTGTTGTGGGGGGGGGCACCTCAAAGCCCCCCTCCGCGGCGAAATTCCCCCCCTCCCTCTCCTCCCTCCCTTCCCCAGAGATCCGAGGCTGCACAGGAACAGATCTGTCCTGTGCAGCCTCTAACAGGCTCCTGCCTGTCATGTGACAGCGATCCCCGGCCGCTGATTGGCCGGGGATCGCTGATCTGGTACAACGCTGCTACTGTCAGCAGCGTTGTACAAATGTAAACAAAGCGGATTATTTACGCTTGTGTTTACATTTAGCCTGCGAGCCGCGATCGGCGGCCCGCAGGCTATTCACGGAGCCCCCCGCCGTGAATTGACAGGAAGCAGCCGCTCGCACGAGTGGCTGCTTCCTGATTAAGTAGCCTGCAGCCGGCGACGCAGAACTGCATCGCTGGTCCTGCAGCTGCCACTTTGCCGATGCGCGGTATGAGTGCACGGTCGGCAAGTGGTTAAAATAACTTTTCAGTGACATTTGTTATTTAAAAAGTACAAAAAAAGTAGGTGAGAAGTACTATCAAAATTGTTTTGAGTATTCTCTTGCTTGATGATGGTTTTAAAAGGCATTTTATAGACAAGTTTGAAAATATCACCTAGGAGAAAACTCAGGAGAAAAAGTTAATCGCTTATGGGCCACAGTGCATTTACTGCTCTGTAGAAAACTGCTGACAGGTAGACCCTTATTCAATTCACTTTGGCCCATATGCAATTACCTTTTTCTCCTGAGTTTTCGCCTAAGTAATATTTGAAAACTTGTCAAAATGCTTTTATTCAAGCAAGCAAGGAAAATTCTTAAAAAAGGGAACCCAATATAAAAGGGATATGGAGGCTGCCATATGTATTTCCTTTTAAGCAATACCAGTTGCTTGGCTATCCTCCAGATCTTTTTGCTGTGATACTTTTAGCCATAGACCCAGAACAAGCATGCAGCAAATCAGGTACTGACTCTGGTGACTCAGGTTTTACTGAATTAGTCATATTCTTGTTCCAAAGTTTGACTCAGACACTACTTTTTAGGAAGGAAATACCGTATTTTTCGGACTATAAGACACTCCTGACCATAAGACGCACCTAAGTTTAGAGGACGAAACAAGGGGGAAAAATATATACTAAACCTGGTGCATCCATGGTTAAGGGGCATCTTGTGGATTATGCCCTCTTTGTACCTCATGCCCCCTTGTACCTCTTGTGTCTCCCTCCTCTGACCCCTTGTGTCCTCCTGTGTCCCCCATGTGTCCGCCTCTGTCCTTGTGTCCTACTCTATGCCCTTTTGTGCCCCTTGTGTCCTCCATTTGTCCCCCTGTGTCCTCCTCTGCATGGGCACAGTGCAGGGAGACCCCGACATGCTGGCAGGTTGGAGGTTCGTATTGGCAGGCGTTCACAAGTCAGGAACTCTCTGCATTTGGACTATAAGACGTAGTGACTTTTTTTTTCCACTTTTGGGGGAGAAAAATTGAGTCTTCTAGTCCAAAAATACGGCAGCCTCCATATCACTCTCACCAGGTTCCCTTTAAAAAAATAGTTTTGATAGCATTTTTTCAACTACTTTGTGATACTTTTTTCAATTGAAGAGTGTTGAAAAGTTATTCTAAATAGAAGATGAAAAATGATCTCCTAGGGGAAAACTTAGGTGGAAAAGTGAGTTGCATGTGGCCCCTTTTCTTTTTAAGTTTCCTCCAATTTTATAAATATCACACCTTATCAATGAAATGCCTTTTAAGCCCTAGCAAGCTATAAAATATTCAGAATTAGTTTGACAACACATGTTCATCTATTTTTAGTACTTTTTAAATAGAATTGTGCTGAAAAGTTATTTTAAACAGAAGATGAAAAATTATCTCCTAGGAGAAAACTAAGGAGAAAAAGTGAATTGCATATGGCCCATACTGTCTAGTGGGCCAAGCCCCATACCACCACCCATACCAAATGCTTGCATCTGGCTGCACCACTGTCCACTGTCCACCTCAAAAGAGTCCTCAATTTAAAGATAAACTCCGACCAAGAATTGAACTTTATCCCAATCAGTAGCTGATACCCCCTTTTACATGAGAAATCTATTCCTTTTCACAAACAGACCATCAGGGGGCGCTGTATGGCTGATATTGTGGTGAAACCCCTCCCACAAAGAAATTCTGAGTATGTACTCTTGGCAGTTTCCTGTCTGTAAACCTTGCTGCATTGTGGGAAATAGCCGTTTACAGCTGTTTCCAACTGCCAAAACAGCATGCAGCAGCTACATCATCTGCCAAAAGTTAACAGGTCACCATGTAATAAATGTCAGAATGTAAATCAGGGATTTAAAAGATTTTACAATGGGCAAACACTGACTAAATCATTTATACATAATTGTTTTAAAAATGAAGCACTTTTTTATTACACTATTTTCACTGGAGTTCCTCTTTAACAGTTCTGTGGTGATAGTTCAAGAACAAGCGGTCATGGTTCACTGGGTAGCACGCTCAAATCACAGGTCATTAGCTACAGGATAAAAAATTCTGCAAAGGGAAGATACAACTCATACACCCAAATTAATTTCACAGACTTTATTGGTGCTTATATTAACAGTTAGGAGTAAATGCTAGATATCATGTCTAGTTTAAGGACAAGAATGGCCCAAAGTCATGACTGTGGAATTATTGTTGCCCAACACTAATTATTTGTATAATAATAGAACTGGGTGATGAAGATTTTGCAAGTGTTAAGATCATAATCATAAACATGAATGTCAACCCCATTAAAGGGAACCTTAACTGAGAGGGATATGGATGTTTAATTTTAAACAATACCAGTTACTTGTCAGTCCTGCTGATCTCTTTAGCTGCAGTAGTGGCTGAATCACACATAGTGTTGGGCGAACAGTGTTCGCCACTGTTCGGGTTCTGCAGAACATCACCCTGTTCGGGTGATGTTCGAGTTCGGCTGAACACCTGATGGTGCTCGGCCAAACCGTTCGGCCGCATGGCCGAACTAAGAGCGCATGGCCGAACGTTCCCCGAACGTTCGGCTAGCGCTGTGATTGGCCGAATGGGTCACGTGGTTCGGACCCGAACGCGCTCTGATTGGCCGAACGGTCACGTGGTTCGGGTAAATAAATACCCGAACCACGTCATATCTCCGCCATTTCTCTGTGGGTTTAGCTTTGGGTAGGCAGGCAGGGTAGTTCGCTCTCCAGCCACGCTAGCCAGGGTCCCCCCCAGTCATTGTGTGTCGCTGCTGGGAACAGTAGTACACCGCTCGCTCAGCCACACTATATATAGCATTGTTTACTGCCACTGTGTACCTCGCTCAGCCACACTATATATAGCATTGTGTTTACTGCCACTCTGTGTACACGGCTCAGCCAGACTATATAGCATTGTGTGTACTGCCACTGTGTACCTCGCTCAGCCACGCTATATATAGCATTGTGTTTACTGCCACTCTGTGTACACGGCTCAGCCAGACTATATAGCATTGTGTGTACTGCCACTCTGTGTACACCGCTCAGCCAGACTATATAGCATTGTTTACTGCCACTCTGTGTACACGGCTCAGCCAGACTATATAGCATTGTTTACTGCCACTCTGTGTACACCGCTCAGCCAGACTATATAGCATTGTGTGTACTGCCACTCTGTGTACACCGTTCAGCCAGACTATATAGCATTGCGTACTCTGCCAGTCAGTGTGTATATTGCTGGGATCAGTAATACTCCACTCACCGCCAACCACTATATGAGCTCACCATGAGTTCCTCAGAGACCTCCGCTGTGAGCAGCACTCCCAACAACAGCAACAGCCAACGCCCCACGCAAGCTATAACATCCACCCCAGCAGCCAGTGGTCAGCAGCAGCCCTCCCCGGAGGAGAACGTTGTGTCCATTGGTCCGTCGCCAGAGCGATTAATGAGGGCTGCCATTGAGGAGATGATGGGGCCTAATGTGGAGGAGGAGGTCTGGCTCAGGCCAGCATCCCAAGTTAATGTTGAGGACGATGAGGGGTCTGTGTCTGGGGATGTTGGGGTGGCAGAGGTGGTAGGTGGGTCAGACTCAGGAGAAGAGTTGTATGATGAGGATGATGATCGGGACCATCTGTATGTGCCTCAGAGTCCGACCCCGGAAAACATGTTGTATCGTGTGTTAAGGGAACTAAAATCTGCGTTCCCACTTCCCAGTACTGCCCGCAGTGCCCGGGTCCACGGATCCATATAATTTTTTGGGCAGCACTATCAAACTGTGGTACTATGAGTGAGTTGCCATGGTCCTGTGCTGCCTGTCACACTCACCGTCTGTCTGCAGATGGATTGTTCAACACAGCTACGCCATCTGACATGTAGTCCTGGACCTTGACCATCTTCTCCAGGCGATTGGTGTTGGAGGACGTGGAACTGCCCGATTGCTGTTCTGTGGGCTGCTGCATGGGTGTCAGAAAATGTTCCCACTCCAAGGACACTGCCAATACCATTCCCTTTTCGGCACTAGCAGCAGCTTGTGTTCTTTGCTGCCCTACTGGTCCTCTTGGGTTTGCTGAAGTCAGTCTGTCGGCGTACAACTGGCTAGAGAAGGAGGAGGATGTCAATCTCCTCTCTAAAGTCTCCATCCTCAAGGGCCTGCTGGAATTGTTCCATTTTTGACCTGTCTGACACTTTCTTCAATCAGTTTTTTAACATTGTGTTTGTATAAACTGGGTATAAACCCAGTAATTGGTGTTGTCCAGATTCCAGAATAATGAATAATAATGAATAGTGAATAATGCACAGGCTGCGTTCAATGCAGTCTAGCATGAATTGAGCCATGTGTGCCATAGAGTCCTGCCAGACTCCTCTGTCTTCATGTTCTTGTGAGCGTTGTGATGGTTGTGATGCACCATATTCGTCACCAGCATCACTTTCTTCCTCTTCTGCTGTCCATTCCCGCTAAATTGTGGAAGTCCAACGTGCACCGCTCTGTCCCTCGGCAGTGGGGGCATCCAATTCCTGCTCCAACTCCAGCTGTTCCTCGTCCTGTTCTTTGTCATAGCTGGGACCAGCGTTTCCTGAGGCAGGTTGCCTGATGTTGGTATCATCACGCTGATCGTTTTCATCTTCAGAATCCCCCACTTGCATCATGCCAGCGGTTTCCATCTTCAACATTGATTTCTTCCGTAAACACAGCAGTGGTATTGTAATGCTGACTGTAGAGTTGTCACTGCTCAGTCACGCAACGTGGATTGCTCAAAATTTTGGAGGACTTGGCAGAGATCCAACATGGTGGCCCAATCAGATCCACAGAAGCTTGGTAGCTAGCTGCTGGAATGCGCCTCGGCACTGCGCAAAAGCGTGCTAGCATGTGCAGCGTAGAATTCCAGCGCGTAGGGAGGGACATCACCCAGCGAGTGATGGTGCGCTAGATTAAAGCGCTCCTGCATCTCTTGGTGAGTCCTTCAGAAGCGGTACTGGACTTTTAACAATGTTTTTTTTTTTTTCCTTCAACAGAAGATCTGCCACGGAGTGAGGAGGACGCCGCCGACCCCGACACCAAGCTGAACCCCGGCGAACTCCAAGCAGAGGATCTTCAGGAACCCTCAAGGCTTTGAGCAAGCTGAGGAGGATCAGCAGTCCCGACGAGACCTCTCCTCATATGCGACTGAGTGCAGTGGAGCTCCCCAGAACAACCTCTCAGTGGTCACTTGGTCACTTGGTCACTGGTCACTTGGTCACTTGGTCACTGGTCACTTTGTCACTTTGTCACTTGTCACTGGTCACTTGTCACTGGTCACTGGTCACTTGTCACTGGTCACTTGTCACTGGTCACTTGTCACTGGTCACTTGTCACTGGTCACTTTGTCACTTTTCACTTGGTCACTGGTCACTTGGTCACTTGTCCAGATGATCTCGGTACACCTCCTGCGATTCAAATTCCTGCACACATTGCTCTGGGATTTGGGTGTGATGAATGATGCATCTAACTGGCCACCGGAGGCAATTAAGGCCTTCAAAACATTGAAAGCAGCTTTCTGTTTCGCCCCCATTTTGCGTCATGTTGAGTTGTTGACGTCATGTTCATCCTCGGCCTCGCCTTGCATTTCAGTGCGAGGTGCATTTTCCACAGAAAAAGGTTGTGAATCCGGGCACAACATTTGTGGCTGTTCCATTGACCTTTCACAGGTAGAAGATTGTGGGGGTGGGAATAGCTCCTCCGAATAGCCCATTGTGTCCTGAAAACTACTCATTGCATTGCTTTGCGCACACATTTTTTTGTCCTCATGCAAGGCCTGAGTTGCACCTGAAAGCGTGGCCTTCTCCTCCTGCGCCTCCTCCTGTTCCATCACGTCTGCTGCTGCTGGGTTAGCGTTAACGCCCGGTCCCTGTTTATTGAACCTCTTATCTTTATTACATTTATGACTGCATGGCGGTAAAAAGCATGCTATCCGCACGCTTCTTGTCCTCATGCAAGGCCTGGGTTGTTGCGTCTCAAAAAGCATGGCCTTCTCCTCCTGCGCCTGCTCCTGTTCCATCACGTGTGCTGTTGCTGGTGCTGGGTTAGCGTTACCGGTCCCTTTTCCTGGAACCTCTTCTCTGTATTACATTTATGACTGCATGGCGACAAAAAACATGTTACCTGTGCAAAGAAACATGACATTTTCCACATTTAAAAGACAGTTTTTCCTTTGAAACTTTACAATCAATTTTCTCAAAAACTATAAGCTCTTTTTCAAATATTTTTTTTCCTCTTGTACCCACTCCCAAGGTGCACATACCCTGCTAATTTGGGGTATGTAGCATGTAAGGAAGCTTTACAAAGCACGAAAGTTCGGGTCCCCATTGACTTCCATTATGTTCGGAGTTCGGCGCGAACACCCGAACATCGCGGCGATGTTCGGCGAACGTTCGCGAACCCGAACATCTAGGTGTTCGCCCAACACTAATTCACACACCTGAAACAAGCATGCAGCTAATCCAGTCTGACTTCAGTCAGAGCACCTGCTCTGCATGCTTCTTGAAGGGCTGTGGCTAAAAGTCAAAGAGACAAATTATCAGCAGGAGAGTCAGGCAACTGGTATTATTTTAAAAGGAAAATATGGTTGTGGCAATCTCTACAAGCTTTATGAAGAAAGTCAGCTTCCCTTAACCACTTCATGACCGCATCGTTAAAGCCCCCTAAAGACCAGCATATTTTTGGCCGAACTGGGCTGTGCAGGCTTTCCAGCCTCCTGCACAGCCCAGCTAATAAGTATGGCGGTCAGACCCACCTCCTATTTTTGTCCCTAAGGGGTCATGCTGCCGGAGGGGTCAGATCGCAACAGTCACATCCTTTTTGTTTTTCTTAGCCTGCATCAGGCTCTCTCTCTCTCTCTCCCTCCCTCCTCCCCTTCCCTCCTCCCCTCCATGCATTACACTGAACAGGACAGCGATCCGTCCTGTTCCATCTTTCATGGGCATCAGCCAGAGGCGTAGCTAGGGTTTTCAGCGCCCGGGGACAAAGACTATTAATGCGCCCCCTAAGGTGAAGGGTCGTGACCAAATGTGGGCGTGGTTATGGGTACTCCACATTTGGTCACGCCCCTTCAAATGTACATGGAGGTTAGCAGGCTCACGCTCACCCACCCTCCCTCAGTATGTACCTTCCAGCATGTTCCAAGACAAATTCAGCAATCATGAGCCCCCCACCCCCATCAAGACAAATTCCGCAATCATGAGCAAACATGAGGCCCCCAACAAGACAAATTTAGCAATCCTGAGGCCCCCAACAAGACAAATTCAGCAATCATGAGGCCCCTAACAAGACAAATTCAGCAATCATGAGGCCCCTAACAAGACAAATTCAGCGATCTTGAGGCCCCCAACAAATCATGAAGCCCCCAACAAGACAAATTCAGTAACCATGAGGCCCCCAACAAGACAAATTCAGCAGTCATGAGGCACATAAATAGACAGCATTTCACATAAATAGGCAGAATGTCCCCTTAATATGGTAGACACCTCTCACCTGGCAGCAGTTCCCCAAAATACACTCAATCTGACAGCAATGCTTGCCCAAAAATAGGTAGCCCCAGGTCTATAGGTGTCCCCAGAATAGGTGGCCAGCAGTATAGATGTCCCCAGAACAGGTAGCCAGGGGTAGAGATGTCCACAGAACAGGTAGCCAGGGGTATATGTGCCCAGTATATGTAGGCAGGGGTATGTGTCCCCAGTATATGTAGCCAGAGGTATATGTGCCCAGTATATGTAGCCAGGGGTATAAATGCCCAGTATATGTAGCCAGGGGTATATGTACCCAGTATATGTAGTTAGGGGTATATGTGCCCAGAGTAGGTAGCCAGGGGTATATGTGCCCAGAGTAGGTAGCCAGGGGTATATGTGCCCAGAGTAGGTAGCCAGGGGTATATGCCCAGTATATGTAGGCAGGGGTATATATGCCCAGAGTAGGTAGCCAGGGGTATATGTGCCCAGAGTAGGTAGCCAGGGGTATATGTGCCCAGAGTAGGTAGCCAGGGGTATATGTGCCCAGAGTAGGTAGCCAGGGGTATATGCCCAGTATATGTAGGCAGGGGTATATGTGCCCAGAGTAGTTAGCCAGGGGTATATGTGCCCAGAGTAGGTAGCCAGGGATATATGTCCAGTATATGTAGCCAGGGGTATATGTGCCCAGAGTAGGTAGCCAGGTCAGGTGTCCCCCTCCCCAGCAGGAGGGGAGCAGCGCAGAGAAGAGCTGCTCTCCCTTCCTCGCTGTCCCCTCCAATGTCCGGGTGGCTCAGGCTGGCAGCGGCGGGCGGAACTTACCTCCGTCTCGTCGCAGTGCCGGATGGATCTGCCACTACTCTGGTCTGGTCCAGACCAGAGCAGCGGCTGCGCACTCGAACTTCCGGCCGGCGCTGGAGCGAGACGGAGGTGAGTTCCGCCCGCCGCTGCCAGGCCAGCCACCCGGACATTGGAGGGGACAGCGAGGGAGAGAGAGAGCACCTAAGGTGAGGGAAGGAGGGGGGATATGGCCCCCCTTCCCCACCGTCCGCACAGCTCTCCCTCTTCTCTGCGCTGCTCCCCTCCCCTCCGCCGCAAAAAAAAAAAAACCCCCGCAGCTCAGCCAGGCTGAGGGCGCCCTCAGGGACCAGGCGCCCCGGGGCACTTGTCCTACCCCGACCCCCCCTAGCTCCGCGCCTGGCATCAGCCTATGAGAGGACGGCGATCCCTGGCTAATCAGAGGAGAGGGATCACCGATCTTGTACAGCACTGCTGGAGACCGTAGCGTTGTATGCTTGTAAACAAAGGGGATTTCTTTCCCCTTTCGTTTACAAGCAGCCTGCTAGCCGCGATCGGCGGCTAGCAGGCTATTCACGGAACTCCATTCCGTGAACGGGCAGGGAACGATCACGCATGCGCGCGGCCCTTCCCTGGGAAACTGCAGCCCCAGGACTTGACGCCAATTGGTGTTAGGCGGTCTTCAAGTAGTTAAAGGAGTCATCAGCGGATATAATGAAAATAAGTGCTACTTACCAGAGGCTTCGTCCAGCCCCAAGCACTCCCTCGCTGCAGCTCCGCGGTGAGTCATGAAGTGTGAAGCTTCCCGGCTCCTAAAGATGACATCAGGCCAACCTGGAGGTCGGCCTGTACAGCGCCTGCGCGAGCCGCGCTGTCAATCACCGCCACGTGGACTGGAGTGTACTGCGCAGGCACAGAACTACTGCGCCTGTGCAGTACGCTCCGAACCACGTGGCGGTGATTGACAGCACCGCTTGCGCAGACGCAGTACATGCCAACTTTCAGGTCGGCCTGACGTCATCGCCGGGGATCGGGAGGCAGCGGTGGTGAATGGCTGACGGCGGAGCTGCAGAGAGGGACATGCTGGGAGCTTGGGGCTGGACAAAGCCCTGGGTAAGTAGCACTTATTTTCGTTATATCCCGTGATTACTCCTTTAAGGACTTTATGGGATAGCCAAGATATGCTTGTAAAGAAATTATGGATTCTCAGAACTCTGAATATATCTTCCAAAATTGTAATGTCAAAGTTCAGATAAAGAATGATACATACTATCTTAATTTGTACGCCTAAATATCCTTAGAAATGTGCATATACTCACTATACTAAAAACTCTGCCAAGAATACAGTATGTATACAGGTGTCCTCCAAGCTTTTTAAAAGGAGATGGATCTTTAAACAACAGTGACCTCCAAGTATATTGCTCTCCTCTCTACCCCACCTGCTGGAAGCTGCTCTGTTATGAGCTAGATCACCATCCCTCCTCTCTTCCCCATGAAAACAGTACCCTTTACTCTGCTAAAGCAAAGTAAAACACCAGCCCAACACTCAGTACTCAGCCCCCCAAGTTGAATGATTGCCGATCCCTTTGGGTAACAACCATTGCACATGTGTGCCCACGTAAAGTCAAATGAGGCATTTGTATCTAAAAGTCTTGTATTTAACAGTTGGGGGCGTATTATAATGGCTGCAATCAGCCTGATTGCCAGAAAAAGGCAGTTATTTATGCAGATTTTTTAAAAAATATTTTTTTACATCACACTTTATAAAAATGGGGATTAGCTGAAAACCATAACACTTTAAATTGGCAGTCTTATAAAAATTGTCAACCATGCTATAAATGGATAACCCCAGCCAAAATCTATGAACTCCATCTTCATAAAGTATCAATCAGTTCATTGCCACTTTATCTTTTTTTCATGTTCATAATTCTACTTTTGTCATACTACAATGGAGAAAAGCAGTGCTGGTTTCAAACACCCTGTTCACAAGTTTTCTGCAGATCATTACTTTATAAGGTTAGAAGTAAAACGGGCACAATGCAAGTCAATTCTAGCAAACAATAAATGGCCATGACTAGTGATCCATTGCTCCATCAAAGTGAACAGAGCTACAGATTACCATTAGAGATGGCCTGAACGGTTCGGCGGCGAACGGCTCCCGGCGAACTTCGGTGGTTCGCGTTCGCGGAGAACCGCAAACGTTTCTGGAAGTTCGGTTCGCCCCCATAGTGCATCATGAGGATCAACTTTGACCCTCTACATCACAGTCAGCAGGCACATTGTAGCCCATCAGGCTACACTCCCTCCTGGAGCCCCCCCCCTTATAAAAGGCAGGCAGCGTCAGGCATTGGACTCACCCCTGTGCCTGCAGTAATTAGAGAAGGGAGAGCTGCTGTGCAGAGACCTATTGGGAAAGCTTAGTTAGGCTCTTGTGTAGGCTTCTTAGCTTGCTCCTTTCTGATTCCCTATTGCTAAAAAAAGCACCCCTCAAGTGTGTGTGTGTGAGAGTGTGAGAGTGTGAGAGTGTGAGAGTGTGAGAGTGTAAGAGTGTGAGAGTGTGAGAGTGTGTGAGTGTGTGAGTGTGTGAGTGTGTGTGTGTGTGTGTGTGAGTGTGTGTGTGTGTGAGAGTGTGAGTGTGAGAGTGTGAGAGTGTGAGAGTGAGTATGTGAGTGCGAGTGTGTGAGTGTGTGAGAGTGTGAGTGTGCGAGAGTGCGAGAGTGCGTGAGTGCGTGAGTGCGTGAGTGCGTGAGTGTGTGAGAGTGTGAGTGTGCGAGAGAGTGCGAGAGTGAGTGCGAGAGTGCGAGAGTGAGTGTGAGAGTGTGTGAGTGTGAGAGTGCGAGTGCGTGAGTGTGTGAGTGTGAGAGAGTGTGAGTGTGCGAGAGTGCGTGAGTGCGTGAGTGTGTGAGTGTGTGAGAGTGTGAGTGTGCTAGAGTGCGAAAGCGCGAGTGCGAGTGCGTGTGAGCAAAAGTGCGAGAGTGCTTGAGTGCGAGAGTGCGAGTGCATGAGTGTGTGAGAGTGCGAGAGTGCGAGAGTGCGAGTGAGTGTGTGAGTGTGAGTGCGAGTGCGTGAGTGTGTGAGAGTGTGAGAGTGTGAGAGTGTGAGTGTGCGAGAGTGCGAGAGTGTGAGAGTGTGAGTGCGAGAGTGCGAGAGTGCGAGAGTGCGAGAGTGCGAGAGAGTGAGTGTGAGAGTGCGAGTGCGAGTGCGTGTGTGTGTGTGAGTGTGCGAGAGTGCGAGAGTGCGAGAGTGAGTGTGTGAGTGTGTGAGAGTGTGAGTGTGCGAGAGTGCGAGAGTGCGAGTGCGTGAGAGTGTGAGAGTGTGAGAGTGCGAGAGTGCGAGAGTGCGTGAGTGCGTGAGTGCGTGAGAGTGCGAGAGTGCGAGAGTGTGAGAGTGCGAGAGTGCGAGAGTGCGAGTGTGTGAGAGTGTGTGAGAGTGTGAGTGTGCGAGAGTGCGAGTGTGTGTGTGTGTGTGTGAGTGTGTGTGAGTGAGTGAGTGAGTGAGTGAGTGTGTGTGAGTAAGTGTGTGTGAGTAAGTGTGAGTAAGTGTGTGTGAGTAAGTGTGAGTAAGTGTGTGTGTGTGTGTGTGTGTGTGTGTGTGTGCACATACCCTGCTAATTTGGGGTATGTAGCATGTAAGGAAGCTTTACAAAGCACGAAAGTTCGGGTCCCCATTGACTTCCATTATGTTCGGAGTTCGGCGCAAACACCCGAACATCGCGGCGATGTTCGGCGAACGTTCGCGAACCCGAACATCTAGGTGTTCGCCCAACACTAATTCACACACCTGAAACAAGCATGCAGCTAATCCAGTCTGACTTCAGTCAGAGCACCTGCTCTGCATGCTTCTTGAAGGGCTGTGGCTAAAAGTCAAAGAGACAAATTATCAGCAGGAGAGTCAGGCAACTGGTATTATTTTAAAAGGAAAATATGGTTGTGGCAATCTCTACAAGCTTTATGAAGAAAGTCAGCTTCCCTTAACCACTTCATGACCGCATCGTTAAAGCCCCCTAAAGACCAGCATATTTTTGGCCGAACTGGGCTGTGCAGGCTTTCCAGCCTCCTGCACAGCCCAGCTAATAAGTATGGCGGTCAGACCCACCTCCTATTTTTGTCCCTAAGGGGTCATGCTGCCGGAGGGGTCAGATCGCAACAGTCACATCCTTTTTTGTTTTTCTTAGCCTGCATCAGGCTCTCTCTCTCTCTCTCCCTCCCTCCTCCCCTTCCCTCCTCCCCTCCATGCATTACACTGAACAGGACAGCGATCCGTCCTGTTCCATCTTTCATGGGCATCAGCCAGAGGCGTAGCTAGGGTTTTCAGCGCCCGGGGACAAAGACTATTAATGCGCCCCCTAAGGTGAAGGGTCGTGACCAAATGTGGGCGTGGTTATGGGTACTCCACATTTGGTCACGCCCCTTCAAATGTACATGGAGGTTAGCAGGCTCACGCTCACCCACCCTCCCTCAGTATGTACCTTCCAGCATGTTCCAAGACAAATTCAGCAATCATGAGCCCCCCACCCCCATCAAGACAAATTCCGCAATCATGAGCAAACATGAGGCCCCCAACAAGACAAATTTAGCAATCCTGAGGCCCCCAACAAGACAAATTCAGCAATCATGAGGCCCCTAACAAGACAAATTCAGCAATCATGAGGCCCCTAACAAGACAAATTCAGCGATCTTGAGGCCCCCAACAAATCATGAAGCCCCCAACAAGACAAATTCAGTAACCATGAGGCCCCCAACAAGACAAATTCAGCAGTCATGAGGCACATAAATAGACAGCATTTCACATAAATAG
The DNA here is from genome assembly GCF_040937935.1 of Hyperolius riggenbachi. Lineage (NCBI taxonomy): Eukaryota > Metazoa > Chordata > Amphibia > Anura > Hyperoliidae > Hyperolius > Hyperolius riggenbachi. The sequence goes on along the minus strand of NC_090649.1, from coordinate 384,015,745 downwards.
GCAGAATGTCCCCTTAATATGGTAGACACCTCTCACCTGGCAGCAGTTCCCCAAAATACACTCAATCTGACAGCAATGCTTGCCCAAAAATAGGTAGCCCCAGGTCTATAGGTGTCCCCAGAATAGGTGGCCAGCAGTATAGATGTCCCCAGAACAGGTAGCCAGGGGTAGAGATGTCCACAGAACAGGTAGCCAGGGGTATATGTGCCCAGTATATGTAGGCAGGGGTATGTGTCCCCAGTATATGTAGCCAGAGGTATATGTGCCCAGTATATGTAGCCAGGGGTATAAATGCCCAGTATATGTAGCCAGGGGTATATGTACCCAGTATATGTAGTTAGGGGTATATGTGCCCAGAGTAGGTAGCCAGGGGTATATGTGCCCAGAGTAGGTAGCCAGGGGTATATGTGCCCAGAGTAGGTAGCCAGGGGTATATGCCCAGTATATGTAGGCAGGGGTATATATGCCCAGAGTAGGTAGCCAGGGGTATATGTGCCCAGAGTAGGTAGCCAGGGGTATATGTGCCCAGAGTAGGTAGCCAGGGGTATATGTGCCCAGAGTAGGTAGCCAGGGGTATATGCCCAGTATATGTAGGCAGGGGTATATGTGCCCAGAGTAGGTAGCCAGGGGTATATGTGCCCAGAGTAGGTAGCCAGGGATATATGTCCAAGATATGTAGCCAGGGGTATATGTGCCCAGAGTAGGTAGCCAGGTCAGGTGTCCCCCTCCCCAGCAGGAGGGGAGCAGCGCAGAGAAGAGCTGCTCTCCCTTCCTCGCTGTCCCCTCCAATGTCCGGGTGGCTCAGGCTGGCAGCGGCGGGCGGAACTTACCTCCGTCTCGTCGCAGTGCCGGATGGATCTGCCACTATTCTGGTCTGGTCCAGACCAGAGCAGCGGCTGCGCACTCGAACTTCCGGCCGGCGCTGGAGCGAGACGGAGGTGAGTTCCGCCCGCCGCTGCCAGGCCAGCCACCCGGACATTGGAGGGGACAGCGAGGGAGAGAGAGAGCACCTAAGGTGAGGGAAGGAGGGGGGATATGGCCCCCCTTCCCCACCGTCCGCACAGCTCTCCCTCTTCTCTGCGCTGCTCCCCTCCCCTCCGCCGCAAAAAAAAAACCCCGCAGCTCAGCCAGGCTGAGGGCGCCCTCGGGGACCAGGCGCCCCGGGGCACTTGTCCTACCCCGACCCCCCCTAGCTCCGCGCCTGGCATCAGCCTATGAGAGGACGGCGATCCCTGGCTAATCAGAGGAGAGGGATCACCGATCTTGTACAGCACTGCTGGAGACCGTAGCGTTGTATGCTTGTAAACAAAGGGGATTTCTTTCCCCTTTCGTTTACAAGCAGCCTGCTAGCCGCGATCGGCGGCTAGCAGGCTATTCACGGAACTCCATTCCGTGAACGGGCAGGGAACGATCACGCATGCGCGCGGCCGTTCCCTGGGAAACTGCAGCCCCAGGACTTGACGCCAATTGGTGTTAGGCGGTCTTCAAGTAGTTAAAGGAGTCATCAGCGGATATAATGAAAATAAGTGCTACTTACCAGAGGCTTCGTCCAGCCCCAAGCACTCCCTCGCTGCAGCTCCGCGGTGAGTCATGAAGTGTGAAGCTTCCCGGCTCCTAAAGATGACATCAGGCCAACCTGGAGGTCGGCCTGTACAGCGCCTGCGCGAGCCGCGCTGTCAATCACCGCCACGTGGACTGGAGTGTACTGCGCAGGCACAGAACTACTGCGCCTGTGCAGTACGCTCCGAACCACGTGGCGGTGATTGACAGCACCGCTTGCGCAGACGCAGTACATGCCAACTTTCAGGTCGGCCTGACGTCATCGCCGGGGATCGGGAGGCAGCGGTGGTGAATGGCTGACGGCGGAGCTGCAGAGAGGGACATGCTGGGAGCTTGGGGCTGGACAAAGCCCTGGGTAAGTAGCACTTATTTTCGTTATATCCCGTGATTACTCCTTTAAGGACTTTATGGGATAGCCAAGATATGCTTGTAAAGAAATTATGGATTCTCAGAACTCTGAATATATCTTCCAAAATTGTAATGTCAAAGTTCAGATAAAGAATGATACATACTATCTTAATTTGTACGCCTAAATATCCTTAGAAATGTGCATATACTCACTATACTAAAAACTCTGCCAAGAATACAGTATGTATACAGGTGTCCTCCAAGCTTTTTAAAAGGAGATGGATCTTTAAACAACAGTGACCTCCAAGTATATTGCTCTCCTCTCTACCCCACCTGCTGGAAGCTGCTCTGTTATGAGCTAGATCACCATCCCTCCTCTCTTCCCCATGAAAACAGTACCCTTTACTCTGCTAAAGCAAAGTAAAACACCAGCCCAACACTCAGTACTCAGCCCCCCAAGTTGAATGATTGCCGATCCCTTTGGGTAACAACCATTGCACATGTGTGCCCACGTAAAGTCAAATGAGGCATTTGTATCTAAAAGTCTTGTATTTAACAGTTGGGGGCGTATTATAATGGCTGCAATCAGCCTGATTGCCAGAAAAAGGCAGTTATTTATGCAGATTTTTTTAAAAATATTTTTTACATCACACTTTATAAAAATGGGGATTAGCTGAAAACCATAACACTTTAAATTGGCAGTCTTATAAAAATTGTCAACCATGCTATAAATGGATAACCCCAGCCAAAATCTATGAACTCCATCTTCATAAAGTATCAATCAGTTCATTGCCACTTTATCTTTTTTTCATGTTCATAATTCTACTTTTGTCATACTACAATGGAGAAAAGCAGTGCTGGTTTCAAACACCCTGTTCACAAGTTTTCTGCAGATCATTACTTTATAAGGTTAGAAGTAAAACGGGCACAATGCAAGTCAATTCTAGCAAACAATAAATGGCCATGACTAGTGATCCATTGCTCCATCAAAGTGAACAGAGCTACAGATTACCATTAGAGATGGCCTGAACGGTTCGGCGGCGAACGGCTCCCGGCGAACTTCGGTGGTTCGCGTTCGCGGAGAACCGCAAACGTTTCTGGAAGTTCGGTTCGCCCCCATAGTGCATCATGAGGATCAACTTTGACCCTCTACATCACAGTCAGCAGGCACATTGTAGCCCATCAGGCTACACTCCCTCCTGGAGCCCCCCCCCCCCCCCCTTATAAAAGGCAGGCAGCGTCAGGCATTGGACTCACCCCTGTGCCTGCAGTAATTAGAGAAGGGAGAGCTGCTGTGCAGAGACCTATTGGGAAAGCTTAGTTAGGCTCTTGTGTAGGCTTCTTAGCTTGCTCCTTTCTGATTCCCTATTGCTAAAAAAAGCACCCCTCAAGTGTGTGTGTGTGAGAGTGTGAGAGTGTGAGAGTGTGAGAGTGTGAGAGTGTAAGAGTGTGAGAGTGTGAGAGTGTGTGAGTGTGTGAGTGTGTGAGTGTGTGTGTGTGTGTGAGTGTGTGTGTGTGTGAGAGTGTGAGTGTGAGAGTGTGAGAGTGTGAGAGTGAGTATGTGAGTGCGAGTGTGTGAGTGTGTGAGAGTGTGAGTGTGCGAGAGTGCGTGAGTGCGTGAGTGTGTGAGTGTGTGAGAGTGTGAGTGTGCTAGAGTGCGAAAGCGCGAGTGCGAGTGCGTGTGAGCAAAAGTGCGAGAGTGCTTGAGTGCGAGAGTGCGAGTGCATGAGTGTGTGAGAGTGCGAGAGTGCGAGAGTGCGAGTGAGTGTGTGAGTGTGAGTGCGAGTGCGTGAGTGTGTGAGAGTGTGAGAGTGTGAGAGTGTGAGTGTGCGAGAGTGCGAGAGTGTGAGAGTGTGAGTGCGAGAGTGCGAGAGTGCGAGAGTGCGAGAGTGCGAGAGTGCGAGAGTGCGAGAGTGCGAGAGTGCGAGAGAGTGAGTGTGAGAGTGCGAGTGCGTGTGTGTGTGAGTGTGCGAGAGTGCGAGAGTGCGAGAGTGAGTGTGTGAGTGTGTGAGAGTGTGAGTGTGCGAGAGTGCGAGAGTGCGAGTGCGTGAGAGTGTGAGAGTGTGAGTGTGCGAGAGTGCGAGAGTGCGAGAGTGCGTGAGTGCGTGAGAGTGCGAGAGTGCGAGAGTGTGTGAGAGTGCGAGAGTGCGAGAGTGCGAGTGTGTGAGAGTGTGTGAGAGTGTGAGTGTGCGAGAGTGCGAGTGTGTGTGTGTGTGTGTGTGAGTGTGTGTGTGTGAGTGAGTGAGTGAGTGTGTGTGAGTAAGTGTGTGTGAGTAAGTGTGAGTAAGTGTGTGTGAGTAAGTGTGAGTAAGTGTGTGTGTGTGTGTGTGTGTGTGTGTGTGTGTGTGTGTGTGTGTGTGTGTGTGTGTGAGTGAGTGTGAGTAAGTGTGTGTGTGAGTAAGTGTGTGTGAGTAAGTGTGTGTGAGTAAGTGTGTGTGAGTAAGTGTGTGTGAGTAAGTGTGTGTGAGTAAGTGTGTGTGAGTAAGTGTGTGTGAGTGAGTGTGAGTAAGTGTGTGTGAGTGTGAGTAAGTGTGTGAGAGTAAGTGTTTGTGAGAGTAAGTGTGTGTGAGTGTGAGTAAGTGTGTGAGCGTAAGTGTGTGAGCGTAAGTGTGTGAGAGTAAGTGTGTGAGAGTAAGTGTGTGAGAGTAAGTGTGTGAAAGTAAGTGTGTGAGAGTAAGTGTGTGTGAGTGAGTGTGAGTGTGTGTGTGTGTGTGTGTGTGTGTCCCGCTTGCATTATATACAGCCCTGTCAGTCAGTCGCAGCTGGCCTTTGGCCCCTTAGTGGTATAATTATTACTACTGTGACAGGTGCACATTGTAAAACCAATCACTGCATATACCTACCTGTTCACTTCAGTGCACCCACCTACCTATGTGAGCGCACGCAGTGTCACTGTGCCTGTTCACTACCTGTCTGTGTGTGACAGGTGCACATTGTAATACCAATCACTGCATACAGTATACCTACCTGTTGTTCAGTGCACCCACCTACCTACGCCCTTCTCCCATGTCCAGGCAGGCAAGGACAGGACGCTCCAGCTATCTCATGCTGATGTCGAACATGCGGACTTTCTTTAGTCCAATGCCTCGCCTTAGCCCTTCCGGATCCACCCTCCAACAACGCCTGGACCGGCAGGTAGCCAGCTACCTGGCCTTAAGTGTGGATGTAGACACCGTGAGCAGCGATGAACCCTTGGACTACTGGGTGCACAGGCTTGACTTGTGGCCAGAGCTGTCACAATTTACCATCTAAACTTCTGTCTTGCCCTGCCTCAAGTGTCCTGTCAGAAAAGACCTTCAGCGCAGCTGGAGGCATTGTCACTGAGAAGAGAAGTCGCCTAAGTCACAAAAGTGTTCAGTTTATTTTCATTATCAAAATGAGGCATGGATCCCAGAGGGCTACTGCCCGCCCGAAGACTAAGTCTGTCCCCACACACAGCACCTCTGCTCGCAGGCCGCTTGACTGCCTTCTCCGCCACCACCAACAGGGTCCAGGACTCCAGGCGGATTCCTGAATTTTTAAGGCCACTGCTAGCAGCGGCCGCTATACTAGTTTTTCTGGTTTGTGTACATGCCTGCCTAATTTTTCTGGCTGCACTGCAGCTGCAACAACAAAACAAAAGGCATGTACATGTGCCAATTCTCCTTCATGATCATTACCTTGCGTATCACAATGAAGCAATGACAGACCAGCTATATGAGTATCAGGGGGGGGGGGGGGGGATACCCAAGATAATAAGGTCGTTGCTTCATTGTGGACAGACCAAATTTGATCAGCTGGTCAGTCACTGTTCTATCATTGAGCTACCACAGCCCGGCGACTATATGGGCTTGAAAACTGCCACAACCTGCACTCTCGCCATGGTGCACACCAGTCCAGCACAGCCGTCACTACATAAACAGCTGTTTGCGGTGCGTTACATAGTGAGTTTGGTGTGTCAGTGTGAAGCAGTACTCTAATTACACTACCTGATTGATGTATACAAATGCAAGAGGTTTTAAAGAGAAACTCCAACCAAGAATTGAACTTTTTCCCAATCAGTAGCTGATACCCCATTTTACATGAGAAAGACAATGATTTTCACAAACAGACCATCAGGGGGCGCTGTGTGACTGATTTTGTGCTGAAACCCTTCCCACAAGAGGCTCTGAATACCGCGGTACTGCTGGCAAACTGCCACAATGTAACAATGTTCAGAGACAGGAAATAGCTGTTATTAGCTGTCTGTAACAGACAGAGCAGCTAGAAACAGGTAAATAACCTGCCCACAGTAACAATGTCACCATGTAATAAATGTCAGAATGTGAATCTGGGAGAGGAAAGATTTTACAATGAGCAAACACTGACTAAATCATTTATACATAATTATGGTAAAAAATGAAGCACTTTTTTTACTACATTATTTTCACTGGAGTTCCTCTTTAAAGCACTTTAGGCGTGCAATTTAGCATTCAATGTTATTTCTGCCCTTAGAAACGCTGCTTTGCATCAAATCCAGATTTTTCCCCGGGACTTTTGGCGTCTATCCCACTCATCCATGCAAAAACTCAGATGTTAGACCCCTTGAAACATCTTTTCCATCACTTTTGTGGCCAGCATAAGTGTTTCTAGTTTTCAAAGTTTGGCTCCTCATTGAAGTCTATTGCGGTTCGTGTTAGCGAACCGAAAATCGGAGGTTCGGGCCATCTCTGATTACCATACAGTAGTTAAACAAAACTGGCAAAGCATGCATTGTCACTGATGAAAATATAGTAGTTCTTTTATAAATCTGGCATGTAGAAAAGGGAAAATGAAATTATAAAAGTGTATGTTAAAAAGGGCAGAACAAAAAAAGACTCTTTATAAATCAACCCTCTTGGCAATGTTACCAGAAGTAAAAGGATTTAAGACATTATCTTTTAGCTTGGCTGCTGTTACCACTTCTTACCTTACATCATCATTCTCCTCATGTTTATTTGCACCCGTGTAGAATAAACAGAACACTATTGTGCAGGAAGTAGTTTATGTAATGGCCCCTTACCAGGATCTTTAAAAATGATTTGTTCAACATTAGTTGAAAATGGACCTTTTGACACAGATGAGCTTTATCACTGATGATCTACACAAGCATAGGAAGCCATGTAAGGTTGAAGATGAGCATTAAAGAGAACCAGAGACGAAGCACCCTCATGTGTTTTATTACATGTATCAGTGGGAACATGACAGTAAACACCTACCCTGCTTTTAAAAGACAAATACTTATATAGCGCTTTTCTCCTGGCGGACTCAAAGCGACAGAGCTACAGCCACTAGAACGCGCTCTATAGGCAGTAGCAGTGTTAGGGAGACTTGCCTAAGGTCTCCTGCTGAATAGGTGCTGGCTTACTGAACAGGCAGAGCCGAGATTTGAACCCTGGTCTCCTGTGTCAGAGGCAGAGCCCTTAACCATTACACTATCCTGCCACCACTTACACTATCCAGCCACCTTAGTTGTATTCTTATCTGCTTAATTAGTCTATTAGCAGCTGTGATCAGAATCCCCGACTGGCTCAGTCTAGGTTTGACCTGGAATCATTATAGCTGAGTCACTCTTCTGTGGAGTCTTTTCAAGCCCAAGCCTGCCACCACCGCCTGATTTCCTGCTTTGCATACTTTGAGCTGTGATGACATGGGAGGGGCCGCTCCTGCTGAGAGAGAAGCTCTGAAACAGAGTGTGGCTGCAATATGATCCCTGTGTGCAGTCATCATAATTATCTAGTGCACACAGAGCAGTTTCATTCCTATGAGAGACACTTCCTACAGGCAGCTGCACATCATACCAAAATTAAAGCACACAGATGAAAGGCTGCAGCAGCGTTTCTCATATAGCCTAGATAGCAGCCTAGTCTCATATAGCCTAGACAGCACATCCAGAACAACTCATAACCCGGAAGCAGAAGGGATATGAGCCGGCGGCCATATTTGATTTTTCCTGGAGCAATAATGGATAAAAAAACACTAAAAAAGGCACACCAGAGCGGTGAAATTATCAGGTAGAGCATTTATTCTTTACAAGCTATCGACTGATATGTTTATTTTGTGTGAAACGTTCCATCTCTGGTTCCCTTTAAGGACATCTTCAATAAGTGAAAAACATAACTATGCCAGCCACCTTAAAAGCAGGGATGAGGGTCCAGTTTACATGGAATGATTTCTGTGAAGAATTTGGCTTTAACCCCCTTGGCGGTATGAAAAATACCGCCAGGGGGCAGCGCAGCAGTTTTTAAAAAAAAATTATTTTTTTTTTAAATCATGTAGCGAGCCCAGGGCGATAGGCGATCAGGAAATCCCGTTCAAAGAACGGGATTTCCTGAAGGGCTTCCCCCGTCGCCATGGCGATGGGGCGGGATGACGTCAGCGACGTCGGGACGTCATTGGGAGACCCGATCCACCCCTTGGCGCTGCCTGGCACTGATTGGCCAGGCAGCGCAGGGGTCTGGGGGGGGCCGCGCGCCGCACCGGATAGCGGCGATCGGGCGCGCGGCGGCGGCGATCGGGGTGCTGGCGCAGCTAGCGAAGTGCTAGCTGCGTCCAGCAAAAAAAAAAATTATGAAAATCGGCCCAGCAGGGCCTGAGCGGCACCCTCCGGCGGCTTACCCCGTGTCCAGCACGGGGTTACCGCTAAGGAGGTTAAACTACATTTGGAAACCACCTTTAATGGCAAAGCAAACATTGAGAAAAAAAAACTTGCAGAGTCCACTTATTATCCAGATTCTAATGTAGTATATTTGGTGTCATAGGCATCATCAGCACCTCTGTCAGGGTTCTTGAGAACAGTTGGGGTTCTATTGATCCTGTCCCTGGTATCAAAGGACGAGCAGCCCCAGGGCGTGGGGTCTAAGTGAGCACGGGTCTTCACCAGCACACCCCGCAAGGGACAATGGGCCGTCACCCCTAGTGGGTGGCAGACTACTTTGCTTGCCAGGTCACAACCCTCAGGACTACCGCACCAGTGATGGGAAGAACAGAGGGTACCTTACGAATAGGAGGGGGATTCGAGCAGAGTGGACCGTAAGCTATCGGGTTTGGACAGGCTTGCAAGACAGACAGGCCTAACCCTAAGAATCTCAGGAAAGAACTGGCAGGCAAGGGAAAACCCAGGAAGGGAGCTGGTTGTATGGTTCAGGACCGGGGGAAGGCTGGGTCTGCTCCTCTCCCCATCCTGCACCTTCCGTGTCCTCACTCCACCTCCCTCCCTACAATTCACATAATTCGAGGTCCACACTATCTGCCTCTACAATCCCCTCCCAGCCATTTTTGCAGTCTTATACCGCCCTCCATCGAGATCGACACCACAATTTCTCGATAACCTTGCCTCCTGGCTCCCACATGTCCTTCTCTGACCTCCCCACCATCATCCTTGGGGATTTCAATATTCCCATCGATGAACCCAACGACTGTCGTGACCTGGCTACTCACCATAGCCAACTCACTTGGCCTAGTACAGCACACCAACACCCCCACCCACACTGCAGGTCACACTCTTGACCTTATATTTACTAAATCCACTACCATTACAGACCTTGACATCGCACCCTTCCCACCCTCAGACCATCACCTGCTCACCTTCAACCTCCTCACAGAAGGCACCTCCAAACTACCTGCCCACCCACCTGGTTGATGGCAGCAAGACCTACGCAAGTTCAACCCTAGTGTCTTTGCTGACCCCCCTCCATGCCCTCTCCTCCACTCTCCCCACCCTAACCTGTCCTAATCTTGCGGCAGTTCAGTATCGCCAAACTCATCAGCCCTAGAGAAAGCTGCTCCACCAATATTCCGCCGCAACCTTCCCCCTAACACCCAGCCCTGGCGCACTACCCATACTCGCAACCTCTAGAGGGTAACACGTGCCACTGAATGGAAATGGAGTAAAACTCAACCAGGATTTCCTACAGTACAAGACTAACATGCTGCAGTTCCACACTGCCCTTGCTGATGCAAAGCAAGAATACTTTACCAATCTCATCGGAGCACAAGCTTCCAACCCCCGGCGTCTTTTTGCCACTTTCAACTCCCTGCTTAAACCCACCCCCCACCCTCCGTTTCCTCCCTCTCTGCCACAGATTTAGCCACCCACTTCAACAAAATTGTCTCCATCCATCAGGAAATATCCAATCTTCAATCTTCACCTCCCACCCAGCTCCTCCTCCACCCTATCCTCCCCTCACCTCCTTCACTACTACTACCACTGAGGAAGTCAACCACCTACTGCAGACTGCCCATACCACTACCTCCCCCTTGATCCCATCCCTTCTGATTTACTCCAGCCTCACTTCATGGATTTGGCCCCAGTCCTCACTACCCTGTTTAACCTCTCCCTATCCACAGGCATCTTCCCCTCAGACTTCAAGCAGGCCACTGTAATACCCCTGCTCAAGAAACCCTCCCTCGACCCTTCACTACCCTCCAACTATCGCCCTATCTCCCACCTCACCTTTGCCTCAAAACTCCTTGAGCGTCTGGTTCACAAACGCCTGACCCAGTACCTCAATGCCAACTCACTGTTAGACCCACTGCAATCTGGATTTTGGCCTGCCCACTCAACCGAAACAGCTCTCACCAAAGTGGTCAATGACCTTGCCTTAGCTAAAGCTGAAGGTAAATACTCCATGCTCCTCCTCGACCTTTCAGCAGCTTTTGACACAGTAGATCATCCCCTACTCCTCCAGTCCATCCAGTCCATGGGCATTCACAACCTCGCCCTGACCTGGCTTCTATCCTACCTCTCCAACCACTCCTTTACAACCTCCTTAAAGGAGTCCTTATCCACCCCCAACCACCTCTCGGTGGGAGTCCCCCAAGGCTCAGTCCTTAGCCCCCTACTGTTCTTTCTATACACATGCTCCATTGGCAATTTCCTCCATGGGTTTATCATCTGTATGCTGATGACACCCAGATCTACCTCCACACCCCTGTCATATCCCCCACTACCATGGACAAGGTCTCCTCCTGCCTATCAGCCATCTGCTCCTGGATGTCCGCTAGGTTCCTGAAACTAAATCTAGACAAAACGGAATTTATGATCTTCCCACCCCGGACATCCATAAACCTCCCAGATGTGCATGTCACTGTTAACCACACTACCATTCACCCTACCTCTCAAGCCCGCTGTCTGGGTGTCACCCTGGACTCCGCATTCTCCTTCACTCCCCACATCCAAAACCTCACAAAGTCCTGCAACTTCCACCTTTGTAACATCTGCAAGATCCGCCCTTTTCTGACTTCTGCCACCACCGAACTCCTCATCCATGCCCTCATAATTTCCCACCTTGACTACTGCAATGCCCTTCTGTCTGGTCTCCCTATGAGCTGAATAGCCCTGCTGCAGTCCATCATAAATGCGGCAGACAGAATTATCCACTCCTCCCATCGCTCTACCACGGCGGCTCCCCTCCGTGAATCCCTCCACTGGCTTCCTATCCAGTCCAGAATCAAATTCAAGATACTGTGTCTGACCTACAAATCTGTCCACAAAGCCTGTCCCACCTACATTTCTGATCTTACTCAGAGGTACACACCTAGCCGCTCACTCCGCTCCTCTAATGAACTTTGCCTGACTGCCTCCTGCATCACCCAGTCCAATGCACGCCTTCAGGACTTCAAGAGCTACTCCAAAACTATGGAACTCCCTACCTCCACCTATTAGGGCAGCCCCCTCCAACATCTACAAGAAGGCCCTCAAAACTCACCTTTTCACTCTGGCCTACCACCTCTCACAATTGCTCTAAACCCACAGCTGAACTCTGGTCCCCTGCCTTTCGTGTCCCTCCCTCTAGATTTTAAGCCTTTGGGCAGGGTCCTCCTCCTGTGTCCTACGTGATCATGCACCTCCATTACTGTGCACCCATGCTATGCATTTGAGTGAACCTAACTTGCCTAATCTCCATGCTCCCATCCAGTGACTGACTAAGCATTACCTGGTACTCATACTGTGCTGTGTGATCTGGTTTTTCTTGTATTCCTGTATTGTCATATTGCTGCATGTCACCCCTAAATATTGTATGCAACCTAAACTAATGTCCAGCACTGGGTAATATGGTTGGCGCTTTATAAATACAACAAATTAATAAAATAAATAAATAAGAAGCTGATGCCTAGGATCCCAGGAAGGGTACTGACTGACTGGGTAAGTCCCAGAGATACTGGCAATTAGAGGTAATTCCTGGGAAGGGAGGTGACAGGCTAGGAACCCAGGAGGGAACAGACAGACTGGAGGAATCTCCGGGATACTGCTGAAGCCCAGAGAGTTCCCGGAATGGAACTGGAAGGCTGAGTGAAACCCTGGGACGCTGCATGTGAATGGAGAGCTCCCAGAGGGAACTGGCAGACTAAGGGAAACCCCGAGATTCTGTAGGTGATTGGAGGCTTCCCGGAGGGAACAAGCAGACTGAGGGAAGCTGCAGATGACTGGAGTGTTCCACAGAGAGAACTGGCAGGCTTAGGGAATTCCCAGGAGTGCAGCGGACAGGGAAGTGGTAGGTGGGTAGACCGAGGTAGTGCAGGGATCCATGCAAAGCACAGGTAGGCAGGCTGGGAAATGGATAGGTAGTGGTGGGCAGGTAGGGAACCAGGGATGAATGAATAGCAGGAGACTGATAGGGAGTGCAGGGATCCTGATTAGGCAGTGCAGGATGGGTTGCAGGCAGACAGACCGGCTAATGCAGCAATAGGGATTAGCCAACAGGGATAACAGGAAGGGAGAGCCTGGTCAAGGGAAATCCTGAAGGGGAACAGGAGAGTGGCGTGGAGACGTCATGGCTGTGACCAGGGATGCAACAGCATCCAAATAGTGAGAGTGCGGGGTTTAAATACCCTGCCTCTAAATTAGTCAGGGTGCAGTACCGCCTTCAGCCACTGTGATGAAGAGGGGTGCGCGCCTAGCAACAGAGGACATCAGACCCGGAAGCACGTTGAGCTGGTGTCCTCCACCATGTGGGAGAAGAGGCGAAGAGCTGTGTGGGACTCGTTACCCTCCGCCGCTCTGACAAGAAAACCAGTGCAGGAGCAAGGAGAGGTAAATTCACGAGCAATCCTGACAACCTCCAATCACATACTCTTATCAACAAATACATAGTGTCATTAAACATAGAGCTGTGATATTGTCTTCTTAAGCTAGAAGAAGGTTTTCCTTAGCATATTATTGTTTTAGATCTCTGATAAAAGTATCACAATTTTCATTTTTTTGCCAATAAAGGACTGTCTGTTATTAGAATTTGAACACACATGAACATTCGACTATGGCGGAAGTTTTGCTACGCCTACATTAAAAACAAATCTAATGCAGCCTGCAAAAGGGAAGTAACTACAAATCATGGGGCCTCCCAATATTCTCACCCTTTCCCCATCTACCCATCATGACCTCCACACCCAGTTAGCCTATCTACAAGGGAATGTATAACAAGAGTGGCCATCATGGTTCCCTCCTCCCATAATAAGTGTGAGCACACCTGATCTAGAGGGCGGACCCCTGCATTGTAGGTAAGGAGGATAAGTAAATGAGGCCCCTCCACAGTTCTGGCTTCCCTCGTAGTTACAGCAGCTGCTTTTGCTATAGCTAGGCCACAGGTGGAAAGGGGGGGGGGGGAGCATCCTGCACGCAGGGTATAGTAAAAGCAGTTAAACATCGATCTGACTAGGAGCTATGAAGAATATTGAGGGGTAACTAGACTAGATGTGTTTCAGCCGAGGACTGTAGGTCTAGATATGCAGTGTTTAAAAGTTCAAGAAGCTGCTTCACACTATCCAATAGATTAATTGTTCCAAGTGCAATTGACGCAGGCAGAAAAACTTACTTGCAGTAGTTCAAAGTGGGATGCCAAGGCACGTGGGTGTCGTGGGGCTAGAAGATCCTAACAGCTAATTATGCCCTTCTCTTCAGAAGTATCAATGAAATTATTTTAATGTTAAAAGTAGAAAATGCTTCCTAAGCTAATTTTAAACATGATGAAGATTACAATCCTTGACAGGTGGAAATGGAATTAAATTTATTGTACAACATTGTACAGCATCACATATCTGTCTAGTGTAAGGAAAGAGATTGAGGGTGTACAAAGAGAAAATAGAAGGGAAGCTGGGAAGTGGGGTAGGAAAAAAAAGGGAGAAAGGAATCAACTACTCCCAGACCAGATTTTACATCAGTAATATTTCCCAGTTTGCATATAGTAGCTAAGAAATCTGATAACTTTCTGGTATCTTCAATGGTGAGTTTGCTTCACAAGCTCCAAGAACAGAATGATCAGGATCAGATTCCCAGGAACCTTCACCATTTCTGAATGGTCTCAATCTCAGAACAAAAAGGACCCCATTTTTCTGCATCTCCAGATCATATAAATTAAGGGTCTGCACTCCTGCTTGCATCTGGAACATATCTGATATCTCAAGGTTCATTCTGTGCAGCAGGACATGAATGATGTAGCTCATGTGTAGAATTTTGATGTTGATTTAAAGACAGGATGAGAGGAGGGATGCAATCTGAACTGTCTCTGTAGAGGACACCAACAAACTAAACTCGAGTGAGCACATCCTATGATGCAAATAAGGTCTATAAAGACAGGGATTAGAAGTCAGATTGTGAGAGTTCCATCTTTACTATACCAGTAAGTAGAAGTGGCTTTGCGATCCACATTTTGGGATGGTTTTGCAATCATAAAAGAAATCATTATGAAGCTGAGGGCTAGTTCACACCAAGAGCGCTTTTGAGAGCTTTTCCAAGCACCAGTGCTTTGAAAAGCATTTGGCCATAGTAACCCTATGATGGTGTTCCCATAGCAGCATTGTGGTTTTGGTTAATGCAGTATGTAGCATCTTTTTGGAACTATTCAGCATGTATTAATGGGCAAAAACCGCTTATTCATTCAAAAAACTCTGAAAACTGCCGTCCAAAATCTTTTAGCAAAATCGCTAAGCACTAGCAATTGCAATTTTGGTGTGAACCAGGCTTAAATCTGCAAAAGTCAGTCATTCAGCGTCATGACATTTCAAACTAATTAGGTATTGACTTGATTTACTGGAAAACTAATTTAAGTAGTTGGATTTTTAAACAAATGAGCTTTCCCATTTTTGCCTATTTTGAATTAAAGGGCATAAAAACAATTTTGCAACATTTTGTTTATCGCAGTATTTAATTTACATTATTTTTATTTCCGGCTGAAAAAAAAGGGAGAGTTTATTTGTATGCCTGTTAAACAGGAACATTGGAAAGAGCTTTGGGTGAAAATGAACTCAGGAAATACGCTCATAAAAGACCAATACATTTATTTTGTCTACAAATCCATTGGGCTTTGCTTTCCTGTAGCATAAAAACATTTATTACAGTTCTTTAGTGACAGGACTTCAAGACAAATGGGTAATCCATATGGCATCTTGATACATATTCTATTTTTACTGTTAAATTAAAATATAAAAACCTTTACAAACTCAGTTCATAATGATAAAACGACAAGCTCTATGCTAATGGCATCATGTGCTCTAGTTACTTTGTCACGTTCTTTCATAAGAACTTTGATGTGGTGATTCATTTCTTTCAGCAAATCATGACAGGCTTTCTGTAGCAAAATAGGGCTTGCAGATGCTTTCCTGCATGGGAACTGAAAACTGACACGTACTTCCACATTTAAAGAAAACATTGAACCACGGCTATTACATATTCTTTACTGGCAAGGGCTTGTTTTCTTAAATCAACATATTTTCTTCAAAAAAATTGCATTACAAATATACACTAACTATTCTACAGCTCCAAAATTGGTGGTAACCAGACAAAAAAAATGCCCCCAATAGGATGATAAAATATGTTAAAAACAAAAGGAGAGAAAGGTGAAGTGGGTTACCTCAATGAAGACAAATTTATAGAGTTAATTAATTTTAATATGCACTGGCAATGCATTTTGTGGGTCAGCACCCACTTCCTCAGGCCAAATAAAGTCCCTAAGTGTGCTTTGAGTCAGGAATATTGCACCTTGAATATTAATTCTATGAACTTGTCTTCATTGAGGTAAGCCACCTCATCTTTTCCCCTTTTGCTTTTAACATTTTATAATTATATTGGGGGCCTCTTCCCCATGCAGTTTACACCATCCCTGGAAGGGTGTGTCGTTTGGCCTTTTTGTGGCTCTGCCATTTCTAGGACCACTTGGTTTTCTTTGTTGCAAGAGAGAAACCTTACCCAGCTTGTCTTTATACATCTCCAAATGCCTTCAGTGGTTGGTTGCCTTTCTGCAACCTCCCCTTGTGAGTTTATTAGCTAGCTACCATTTATTTCCCAACTTCTACCTGTGACATCCTGCACCATCGCCCCAATGTGACATCCTGCACCATCCCCTTGTTTCTGTGGTTTTCTTTTTCCATATTAGGGTGTGTATTTGATCACCCTCCACAATTGTAGATCATGAATAGGCATTGCATGATTTAAAGAATTATGTGAAGCATTAAAAATAAAAATAAAATATTCACTAAGATGTATCTTCAATTAGAAAAAGAGAAACGCATATTCAAGTTGCTATTCCAAATGTATTCAGTACAAAATGAGATGGTAGTAAAAACACTTACATTAGATGAGGAGGAAGGTTGGCAGTGCAGAGAGGTCGACAACTGTTACACAAAGGTTTATCAGGACAACTGACCCATCTCTGCACTGACCTTACTGTATATAGGGCGCACAGTAGACCGTTACCTGTCAGGTGCAGCAAAAAATGCTCCTCCTTGCTCCATAACATGGTTGCATGGCTAATTAAGCACAGAAGATGCCGAACATACCAAGATGTATCTTACTGCAACTCATTTGTCTAGCTTTTTAATAGATTTTAAAAGATCACTGCCCCTGAAATTAAGTGCATCCTGCACTTGGTTCAAATGCCTTATCAGATCCTTATCTCTTGCTGTGTTAGTAAAGATAATCAAGTTTACCCAGACAGAGGGTATTTTTCATCAAGCTGACTTAACTTTAGATTCCTTAGTCAAGTCCCAGTTTTCCAGAACTCAGGCAAAATAGCTGGCAGTTATGGGGTGTCATTGGTGTATGCCTCTCTCCCACTAACACAAAGCAACTTGCAGCAAACACATACCAGAACGCCAGGCACTATCCTCTTCACTACTGCTGGCTGTTTTTCTGCTTCCATTGTAGGCTCGCTTGCTAGAAGCTCTAGTATGTATTTCTCACTGTGCACTGCTCTGCATTAGTGGGAAAGTGGGATCTGCAGGAGGTAAAGTGGCACCCTTGCAGCTTAAACTCTAAAGGTGCGTACACACACACTACATCCAGCAACGACGGGTCTTTCAGACCCTCCCGCTGGGTGGACGTTCAGCTGACATTAGTGCATGTGTACACACTGTCGGCGGACTGATAAGGCTGTTTCTGAATGATCCGCTCAGCGGCTGAATGTCCGCCAGTGGGAGGGTCCGGCGGTAGTGCGGTGTATGCACCTTTCAGCAACCAGAATCACATCCGGCATCAGGCAAGCCCCACCTGTGCCAGATAACAGACTTAATCGTAGTTGTTTCTCAATGTCTAAAATCACATTAAGGATATCTGCAACCAGGAGATTGCTACCGTTGTTACCCACAATATTCTCAGCGAGTTGTTATGGAGACAGCTACCTGTCCCCAACTTTCTGTAATGCTCTCAGAATCTCTGAGCCTGTGAATTGGAGCCTCCACTACCTTTGTGTACTGCAAAGATAACGGAGGAGAGATTTGACTGAACTCTGTGGACTCTGCAGATGTTTAAAGGAACTCCGAGCTCAAGTAAAAAAAAAAGTTGTACTCACCCGGGGCTTTCTCCAGCCCAGTGCTGGTCGGGAGGTCCCACGACGGCGTCCTGGCTCCTCTTCATGTCCCCGCTCCGGAATGGCTGACCGGCCGCAGCCCGGGCGACACTCTGCTGAGTGCCGGGCTGTTCCTTCCGCGTATGACGCAGCTGACGTCACACGCCAGCTGCCTCGCGTCATCACGGCGGCCGGCATGAAAGTACTGCGCATGCGCGATTAAAGCGCGCATGCGCCGTACTGGTGTGATATCTTTGTTAAGGTGTGATATCTTTGATAAGGTGTGATATTTGAGTTATCACTGTTTAGTGAATCAAGCCCTTTGTCTGGAACTTGGTATTGACGGACTCAGTGAACTGCGCAATAAATATAATGACTTAAATGATGCTACCTAGTCCACATATTTGTGATAGTTTGAACTCTTTTCCTAATGGTATTGTCCAGTGCCGTACATACTTTTCCAACTCTCTGTTGGTGTAGGGCAGGTTTTCCCTACCACAAATAATAGTGATGACTTGAGGTCCACAAGATAAGAATTCCCAAAGACATTAAAGTGAACCTAAAGGCAAAAAAAAAAAAAAAAAAAAAAAAGAGATTAACTCACCTGGGGCTTCCCTCAGCCCCCTGCAGACGATCGGTGCCCTCGTAGCTCCGCTCCGATGACCCAGGACCCGCCGGCGAGCACTCTCGGTTTGGCCGACAGGCATGGGAACGCGAGTGATTCTTTGCGTTCCCAGCCTGTATATCGCCCCATATGCTGCTATTGTGGCCAGGAGGGGGCAGCATAGGGGGCGATATACAGGCTGGGAACGCGAACAATCACTCGCGTTCCCATGCCTGTCGGCCGGTGACGGCGAAACCGGAAGTGCTCGCCGGCGGGTCCAGAAGCATCGGACCGGAGCTGCGAGGGCACCGATCATTTGCAGGGGGCTGAGGGAAGCCCCAGGTGAGTTAATCTCATTTTTTTTTGACTTTAGGTTATCTTTAACCACTTGCCGACCAGGGGATTTTTCAGTGATCGGTGGTGAGTGGGCGCTACAGCCGGCAGCACCGATCAGTAGTGCAGCAGGGCGATCAGACTACCCCCCTTTTTTCCCCACTAGGGGTATGTCCTGCTGGGGGGGGTTTGATCGCCGCCGGCTGCATTTGCTTAGCGGGGGGGCTCCTCAAAGCCCCCCTCCGCAGCGTTCTCCACCGTCTCGCCCGCTCCCTCCCTCTCCCTCCCCCTGTGAGTTGCGCAGGACGGATTTCCGTCCTGCGCATTGAAGGATAGGCTTCAGCCTATCATATGCCGGTGATCCCCGGCCAATCAGAGGCCGGGGATCGCCGATCTGCCTTATGATGTAAACAGCGGGGATTTCTTGCCCGCCTGTTTACATTTTGCCGGCGAGCCGCGATCGGCGGCTCTCCGGCTGTTCACGGAGACAGGCTCCGTGAACTGACATGGAAAGGCCGCTCGTTTGAGCGGCCGTTTCCATGGTAACCCGCAGACTACCAGTTTATGCCAATCGGCGTTAGCTGGTCGTCAAGAGGTTAAAGCAGGAAATAAATATTTGTCTACCAGGTGAAAAAGGCAGAATCCACAAGCAACTTGGAGAATGTACCATCTCGTTTTAGATGTGATGGTGTCTGGGAGCAAGGTGGGAGTTACTTTGATATCACCTGGAAACCAGAAAATTTCAAGGCTGGGATAGAGAAGAGAGCAGAAGCTAGAGGAGAATTTGACAATGCAATGTCAGGCTCTCCTTACTCTTGGGTTCCAAAGGAATTGCTAGTGCTACCAGGGACTGGCATGTGTGTGCCACAGACTAGATTTTAAGACACCAGATTCACTCTCTCAGCTGCCTATTGAGCTTTCCTTTTTGGTGCCCAAAGTTATGCAATAGAACACATCAGTTAATAAAATTAGTTACTTACCAGTCTAGTCTACCAGCCCATGCCCGTCAGGTCTCCCCATGCATTAAAGACTCTCACACAGACCTCACACAGCTCTATATTTCCCATTAAAGTTACCTTACCCCTTATCGTATTTACAAGATTACTCCTAATGCCCCTAGCCAATGTCCCAAATGTTTGTCCCAGAATCCCTTCTTTCTCCACTTGCTTAGGTTGTGTCCCCCCATTGCAGACCCATGGAAAAAAAGGTTAAATTCTTGCATGACACTAAGGGTTCACCTGCCTCCCTAGACATTAAAACCTGTATGCTCATCAAATTTGAGAGTGTCCTCTTCAAATATGTTAAGGCCTTCTTGATAGAAACTACTTTTGTTCTTTAACAGTCATAGCCTTCGACTGGTTGTCCTTAATATCTCCCACAATATGTGACTGGAAATCCGAGGTTAATTATTTAATTTCCTTTTAAAAAGCTCACCTACCAGCATAGGGGTTGTCCCTCTATGATTCATAAAATCTGGGACCGTTGGCTTAATATTCATCACAACTAGAATTTGATCTGGTTTTATAAGAGATATTGCTCATATTCTATTGTATTTATATGATCTATTGTGCATTCTTGTTTAGAAATGGGCCGAATGGTTCCAGGCGAACTTTGGTGGTTCGCGTTCGCCTGCAGCAGGCAAACTTTTGCGGAAGTTCGATTCGCCCCATAATGCTCTATTGAGCAAAACTGACCCTCTACATCACAGTCAGCAGGCACATTGTTGCCAAACACACTGCTTTCACTGCTGGAGGCCCTCCCCCCCTCAAGCAAGGTCCTTATGCCATTTGACTCCCTTGTCTGCCTACACTAATTAATTAAGGGACAGCTGCTTCCCTCCACCCTCCTCCCTCCTCCACCCTTCTAGCTTCAGCTAGAAGTGTTGGTGGTATAATGGATATGTTAGTTACCTACCATGCACTGAGACCTGGGTTCAATTCCCAGCCACGGTATGTAAGCTGGCTTTTGAAATAATGTAATTCCCTGGTGGTTGAGACCCTCCTCCCTCCGGTAGGAGGGAATAGGTAGAAGGGTAGAAGGGGTGAAGGGAGCACCAGATATTTGAACCCTTGAAACATGTTTTCTATCATTTTTTTAGCCAGTAGAAATTTTTCTAAATTTTGAAGTTCGCATTCCCGTTGAAGTCTAATGGGGTTCGTAAACTTTTTCGCGAACCGAACTTTCCGCGGAGGTTCACGAACCGAAAATCTTAGGTTCGCGACATCACTATTCTTGTTTGCTCTCTTTGCTTCTGCTTTCCAACACTAAATATTGGAGATAATTATCCGATTATTGTACTGGTTCTTCTGATTCTAACAGACTACATTGTACTCATTTGTTATACTATATTCATTATATGAATTTATGTTCACTGCTTGTATTGCATTTTTTCTGTTTAAACTTGTTCTTTCATATCCTCAATGAAAAAATAAATTCATAGTTAATATCTGTGCGGCAATTCAGACTGCAAATTTTGGCAAGTGAATTATAGAATTCTTTTTCTAAAGCCACATACTCGCCACACAACCCAGAAAGATGGATCAAACAGCAGCTCCCTCACAACGAGCGTCCAGCGATTCATCCTCTTGCAGGCGGGTCACACGACTTTAAACTACGGGTGTGAATGAGACTTCCAGCGATCACAGTGCTTCGTGGTGTCATTGAGGATCTTAAAGGTCCGATCTGCCGTGATGGTATTTTATCACCATGCAATGCTAAGCTTTGTTTGCGTAATCATGCACCTGCACCCACGTCACAACATTGTGTAAACGACCACTCGTCACTCAAAAAATAAATCACCGGTTGTCAGGAAAATTTTGGTAAAATCGGGACGTGGGTACATGCTTAAATCTCTCTCCTCGCCAGGCAGATACAGATAGCTGCAACTCTCTAAAGGTAAATATTATATAACACATCCAAGAATACACATCCATACTTCAGAGAGGCCTCTCCACCCACCTAAACTAATTAATACCACTAATGGATCTAAAACATATAAGATTCTTTTAGGGTCCTTTAAAAAAAAATGTGTATTCAATTGACCGTCTGTTAGTATCTTCTTACTCTATGCCTCTTTCCAGATATGGACAGAAAAAAGTCCCTTTAATCTTTTTCGTTTTTCAATTAAAAAACAGCTTCCTGTACAGAGATCATATTTAAAACAGCAGCAATATCAGTAAACTCACGTATTCCCTTATGGTGAATGAGCCGCTCTGTTAAAAGTCCTCTGGGAGTCTAGGCTAGTTTTTCTCCTTCATTCTTATCCGGTTCACAATAAGCTCAATATCCCCAAGTTCTTCTCCTATGCCCGCCGCTCGCCAGACTGGCGTTCTCACAGCATACGTCACTTCCGCATACAAGTCTCAGAAGTCCGTCCGCTATGTTTTCCGTCTGTTGGCTTCTCGCGTGCACTGCTTTTCGGTGACGTCACCTTACTAGGTTCCTGGAACTTTCACTGGTGGCTGTTGCGCGCTAACAGTCCGCTCCTTCCAGAGCCTATGCAGATTCTTATGGGCACTTTATAAGCTTCAATTTAACACCTCTACGCGTTTCGGCACGAAAAAACGTTGGCCTTCTTCAGGAGGATTTAGAATTATGGGGCAGTTTGAGCTGTCCATTTTTATAACTCGTTTGACACCAGAGTTCTCCTCCCCCAATTTACCTGGGGTGTGGTTTCCAGTCACCTGATAACGATCTCCGTTTTCTTGTAGTCCATTCTCCTTATACTTGGCTATACATATATTAAGGAGATGGTTACTCATTTTACACTGCCTTCTCACTTTCAATATACTCTTTACTACTCAGAATTGTATATAGAGTTATCCGTTACTTCTCCTATCCCTAGTTGTTAATTAAAATTACACATAAGACTAAAATCTTCATAATATTAAAAAAAAATGCAAACCGCTCCATCTCACTGTTAAGACCTTTTGGAATAATTGTCTCCAACTGGTAAACCCACTTTGATTCATTTCTAGACATCTTCTGAATATAGTCACCCCCTCCCCCCCCTTTTACGATGGTCTATCACTTCCAATCCAAAAAATATAGTTCCCCTCAGACTCCCCCCATGTTTTTCTTTGTAGTGTTTTGACAATGGGTGTGTGACATTCTTCTTTTCAATTTGATTAAAATGTTCCGCTATTCTACTCTGCAACGCCCTCTTAGTCCTTCCCACATACCTTTTCTGACAGGGGCACTGGATTCAGTAAATCACCCCACGTGTAGTGCAGGTTATTTGATCTTTAATCCTATATTTCACTAAATCCAGTGCCTCCACCTCTATTATTCTCCCTGGATTACTGGTCCTCCTACAATTCAGACAAAGGCCACATCTCAAGAAACCTGCCTTGCCCCTTCCCCTCCCACTCACACCACATTCCCCCCTTAATTCACTAGCTGCAATATAACCTTTGGCTTTTCAGGTATCAGCTCTCCCAGGGTTGTATCCTGTTTCAAAACGTCCCAGTGTCTGTTAACAATATTTCTCACTTTCTTTGATTTTACACTATACTGTAATGTTAAACTAAAATCGTTTCCATCCCAGTCTTGTTTTTTACTGTTGGTTAACAATTCCTCACGATTCTTTTGTCTGACCATCTTCCTTGATTGTTCCACTTTTTCCACTGGATACCCCTTTTCCAGGAGGCAGCCCTCTAGTCTGCACGCCTCCAGATCGTAATCTTTTATATCCGTACAATTGCGTCGCAGCCTGGAGAACTGTCCCCTGGGGACCTTATTAAGCCACCTAGGTAGATGGCAACTTGTATATAAAATATAGCTGTTCACATCAACAGCCTTTTGAAAGGTTCTCGTGTTCAGGGAGTCCGTGTCCACATATATTTCTAAATCCAGGAAGTGTATCTTTGCTCTACTAATTTCAGTGGTGAATCTAATTTTCCAATCGTTGTTAATCATCTTAATATATCTATCCAACGATACCTGGTCTCCTCGCCATATCAATACATCATCAATGAAACGGCGCCATAGGACCAGGTCCGCACCATGCGTCTCGTCTCCATACACAAATCCCTCCTCCCAATGGGACATAAATAAATTTGCATACGAAGGTGTGAACCTGGTCCCCATCGCCGTTCCACCGACCTGCAGATACCAGCACGCATCATACTCAAAACAATTATGCTCCAAGATAAACTTTATTGATCTTAAAATAAAATCCTTCTGGGCATCCTTCATTGTGTCATCGTGATCTAAATAAAACTTGACTGCTTCTAATCCTCTTCTATGCTCAATAACAGTATATAAGGAGGACACATCCAGAGTACATAATATCCATTCTTTCTCCCACTGCAAACCATTCAGGGCGTTCAACACTTCCTTAGTATCCTTAATATAAGCTTTGGTTTCCTTTACATATTTTTGTAAAAATGTGTCCACATATCTGGATAGATTTGCAGTGAGCTATCTAGCGCGTGTCAGTGTTATATAATTTTTATCTGTGCAAATTTGAGGGTTAAGGGATTCCCTCCACGTGACACGCAGCTTATTTATAAGTGAAACTTTTTTCTAGCGCCGGAGAGTGTTTATTTACGCAACTCTCTAAAGGTGCCCATTAACAGTGCCCTGTTTAGTAAACAATTGTATTTACGATCAGATCACTCAGATGGAATTGTAGATTTAAGGTGCACCTTTACTTATTACTCTCTCATTAACTGCACAGGTTACCAAGCTTTTCACTCTAATATAGGAAAGGGAAAGGGTAAATCATGTGATTTGTTTTGGCTATCTGCAGTTACCAGTGATGCCTAAGAAAATTCAAATGACTCTCTGAACTCTGGGACAAGTGATAGTGTCCCTACATGGAATTGTATACATTATTACACAGCCTGACAAAATTTAAAGTGAACCCAAGACCCAAGGTTACAATGGAAAGTTAGCTACTAACCTATGACAAGGGAAGCCTCTGGATCCTCCAGAAAAAAAAAAACTGAACCAGACAGCTATGTAGCTGGCAGCTGGTCAAACCAGAAAGTAGACTTTTTGACTTGGCCAATTTAATAAACCGTTCTGTGTCGGTGAGGTTTTAAAGGGAAGGAGTTTTTTTTTTAATCATAAATAATGTAACCCCTTTTCCAAAGTATCCAGAACCAAGATAAAAATTAAAATTCTGAAGTTAAAATGTAACCCTTTAGTGACTGGACATTTCTTACCTTGGTGATTTGAAAAACTTGTGGTTGTGGTGTGAGGGGTGTAGTGGCTGAGCCCTAGTGCCTTTTTTTTTTTAGATGGTGGCCTTGGTACTAGTCAGAGAATAAAAAACAATCATGTGCAATACACACATTTTTGAACACTGCAAATTATGAAATATATTCAACACAATATGAATAAATAAAAAATAAAAAAAAAGTCTGTTGGAACTAGGGTTTTTAACATATTCTTCTGTTTCTCTTAATTTCTGTTATACCAGGTATTTGGGTGGCGTAGTGGATAGCACTGTCACCTTGCAGCATTGGCTTCCTGGTTCGAATACCAGCCAGGAGATTGTACGTTCTCCCTGTGTCTGTATAGGTTTCTATTGAACACTCCGATTTCCTCCCACATTCCAAAAACATATAGATAAGTTAATTGGCTTACCCCCTAAAAATTGGCTCTAGACTATGGACATTTGACTGTGATAGTGATTAGATAATGATTGTGAGCTCCTGTGAGGGATTGTTTGTGACAAGACTATGTACTCTAACTCGCTGGGGAAGATGTCAGCACGATATAAATACAAAATAATAATAATTGTAAATGTAATAATTGATAAACATGAACATATTTCTATATACAGATGAATGCATTCAAGTGTCCACTTTTATTTTTAAAGGACTATAAATGCTAGTGAATACCTAAATGGAATTATCTATAAATTGTTTTTAATTACTCCATTTCAAGCAAATCTTTAATTTTTTTTAAAATATCTTAAAAAGCGTGCATGAAAAAAATGGCGCCGTAAAAAAAGGGCTCAGCTGGATAATGAAATGGCACCAGTGGATAATGAAATCTGATAATGATAAACATCGTTGTGAAATTTGGTTAACGATAAATACCATTGTAAAAACAGACGGGAAATAATCACTAAAAGATTAACGTTAAAAATCGTTATGTAATTCTAGAATACAGCTTAACCCAGCCCTACTCTCACACAGAACCCTATCCTGGTGGGGCCTAACCCTAACCACTCCCCCAGGTGGTGCCTAACCCTAACCACTCCCTCTGCAGAAACACCCTTTTACACATAGAAACGAGAATATCTTTGATAATATAAAATCTGTACATAGAAGCAAACAAAACAATATGACAAACTATAACGTTGCAAGCTTCTAAAATGATAACATACTTCAAAAACTGTATTGTTCTAATGTTAATGATATTTATTAAGACGCCCTTTTTTCTGCTTTTTTCGCCGTATTAATGATAATTGCATTAGAGTCTATGGCTGCACCCTTTCCGTCCAACCTCAGCCGGCGCCCCTAATCATGCATTTATGAAAAACACTTGCTTATATATATATATTTTTTATAATGTATTTCTAATTCCTGGGCACTAGGTACTTAGCAGATATATAGAAATTGAGTAGTCGGGGATAGCCAAAGGTCATACACGTATCAGAAACAGAGGTGCTAGGAGTCAGACAAAATCATTAAAGGGACTTTGACCTCTAAATAAAAGTGAAATTGGTACTCACCTGGGGCTTTCTGCAGCCCCGAGTGTCGGGCTCCTCTTCCTTAAACGCCAGGGCTGTCATCACCATGCCAGCCGCATTGCGGTTTAATCGCGCATGCACAGTACTGTCACGCTGGCCGCCATGATGATGCGATGTGGCCGGCGTGGTTACATAGTTACATAGTTATTTTGGTTGAAAAAAGACATACGTCCATCGAGTTCAACCAGTACAAAGTACAACTCCAGCCTGCTCCCTCACATATCCCTGTTGATCCAGAGGAAGGCGAAAAAAACCTTACAAGGCATGGTCCAATTAGCCCCAAAAGGGGAAAATTCCTTCCTGACTCCAGATGGCAATCAGATAAAATCCCTGGATCAACATCATTAGGCATAACCTAGTAATTGTAGCCATGAATGTCTTTCAACGCAAGGAAAGCATCTAAGCCCCCTTTAAATGCAGGTATAGAGTTTGCCATAACGACTTCCTGTGGCAATGCATTCCACATCTTAATCACTCTTACTGTAAAGAACCCTTTCCTAAATAAATGGCTAAAACGTTTTTCCTCCATGCGCAGATCATGTCCTCTAGTCCTTTGAGAAGTCCTAGGGACAAAAAGCTCATCCGCCAAGCTATTATATTGCCCTCCGATGTATTTATACATGTTAATTAGATCTCCTCCAAGGCGTCTTTTCTCTAGTCTAAATAAACCCAGTTTATCTAACCTTTCTTGGTAAGCGAGACCTTCCATCCCACGTATCAATTTTGTAGCTCGTCTCTGCACCTGCTCTAAAACTGCAATATCTTTTTTGTAATGTGGTGCCCAGAACTGAATTCCATATTCCAGATG
Source organism: Hyperolius riggenbachi (assembly GCF_040937935.1). Taxonomy (NCBI): domain Eukaryota; kingdom Metazoa; phylum Chordata; class Amphibia; order Anura; family Hyperoliidae; genus Hyperolius; species Hyperolius riggenbachi. The sequence continues at coordinate 383,988,608 of NC_090649.1, read as the reverse complement.
TGGCCTTACTAGAGAGTTAAACAGGGGCAATATTATGCTAGCATCTCGAGTTTTTATTTCCCTTTTAATGCATCCCAAAATTTTGTTAGCTTGAGCTGCAGCGGCTTGGCATTGAGTACGATTATTTAACTTGTTGTCGATGAGTACTCCTAAGTCCTTCTCCAAGTTTGATGTCCCCAACTGTATCCCATTTATTTTGTATGGTGCTAGACCATTGGTACGACCAAAATGCATGACTTTACATTTGTCAACATTGAACTTCATCTGCCATGTATGTGCACATATAGCCATCCTATCCAGATCCTGTTGCAATATGACACTATCTTCCTGAGAGTTGAGGATTCTGCACAATTTTGTATCATCTGCAAAAATAGCAACATTGCTCACTACTGCATCTACTAGGTCATTAATAAATTGAAGAGCACTGGACCCAGTACAGACCCCTGTGGGACCCCACTGCTAAAAGTCTCCCATTTTGAGTACGATCCATTGACCACAACTCTTTGTTTTCTGTCCATTAGCCAGTTCCCTATCCATGTACACAAACTCTTCCCCAGTCCTTGCATCCTCAACTTTTGCACCAGACTCCTGTGGGGAACAGTGTTGAAGGCCTTTGCAAAGTCCAAGTATATCACATCTACAGCATTCCCAATATCCATATTCGCATTCACTACCTCATAAAAGCTGAGCATGTTAGTCAAACAGGACCTGTCTTTAGTAAACCCATGTTGATGCTGAGAAATAAGATTATTTTCTACTATGAAATCATGTATAGTATCTCTTAGTAACCCCTCAAATAATTTGCATACAACTGATGTTAAGCTTACAGGTCTATAATTTCCTGGATCAGATTTTTTGCCCTTTTTAAATAATGGGAAAACGTGGGCTGTACGCCAATCCACTGGGACTCGGCCAGTTGCAAGAGAGTCACAAAAGATAAGATAAAGGGGCTTAGCTATAACTGAACTTAATTCCCTTAGGACCCGAGGATGCATGCCATCCGGGCCGGGTGCCTTGTCTATTTTTAATTTATTTAGTCTTGCCTTTACTTCTTCCTGCGTTAAGTATTTTATATTACAGTTAGAAGATTGAGACTCTTCTGCCTCTGTAATTTGCAACAGTGCTGTTTCCTTTGTGAAGACAGAAGCAAAGAAAGCATTTAATAACTCTGCCTTACCTTGGTCATCCACCATTGAGTTCCCACCCTCATCCTTTAGGAGTCCTATACAGTCAACCTTTCTTTTTTTAGAGTTGATGTACTTGTAAAACTTTTTTGGGTTAGATGTGATATCCCTAGCGATTTAATTTTCAGCTTCGATCTTTGCCAGCCTAATTTCTTTTTTACAATTTTTATTGCACTCCTTATAATTGCTTAGTGCAGCCTCGGTCCCCTCCTGTTTTAGGACCTTATAGGCATTCCTTTTCCTCTTCATTTTATCCCTAACCTTTCTATTCATCCATAGAGGCCTTTTTTTATTCCTAGACATTTTGTTTCCATATGGGATATGCATACTACAATATTGATTGAGAATAAGTTTAAAAGCTTGCCATTTCCCTTCAGTGTCCTCCCCTTGTAGTACATTATCCCAGTTCACCAAACTTCATGCCTGCCTAATTTGATTGAACTTTGCTTTTCTAAAATTCATAGTTTTAGTGGTCCCGCTGCCCCGTGGCCTATCAGTCACCAGATCAAGCGTTATCATGTTGTGATCACTATTTCCCAAATGTTCTTGAACCTGCACATTTGATGCATTATCTGGTCTATTAGAAATGGTCAGATCCAGTAACGCATTCCCCCTAGTTGGTTCCGTTACGATTTGAGTCAAGTAATTGTCCTGTAGTGCTGCCAGAAATCTGCTGCTTTTACCAGAATGGGTAGCCTCAATACCCCAGTCAATGTCTGGAAAGTTGAAGTCGCCCATAATTATGACCTCATTTTTACTTGCAGCTTTTTCAATCTGCTGTAGTAATCGCAGTTCTGCAGCTTCATTAATAAGAGGTGGTCTGTAGCATACCCTAATAATCAATTGGCAACTTTTATTTCCACCATGAATATTTACCCAAACGGACTCCACATCTTCGCAATCTTCCATCTGATCGTTGAGGACAGCTGTAAAAGAATTCTTAACAAAGAGACAAACCCCTCCACCTGGTGACGACAGCCGTGACGTTTAAGAAAGAGGAGCCCGACACTCGAGACCAGTGTTCCCGGGAGCCGCCGGGCAGCCATTTCTAGACAGGCCCAGTGAGAAGAGCCAGATGGATGCCGTGGGACCTTCCAACCTATGGTGGGCTGCAGAAAGCCCCAGGTGACTACCAATTTCATTTTTATACAGAGCTCGGAGTCCCTTTAACAGGCCAAGGTCTAAACTGAGTATCAGATGACTGCAGTACAGGGAGGATAAGGCAGAGACAGAGTCGTAAACAGGCCGAGGTCAAAACAGAGTATCAGATGTCTGTAGTACAGGAAGGATGAGACTAATCAAAGTGAGGGGCACGCCGGGTCATACACAGGATAGCAATCAGGAGAATATACAATATACAAGACTGATCTAAGTAGAGTACATATATATATCGGCAGTGTATATAATATATATATGTTACATACATACATACATACATACATACATACATAGTAGGGTTGCAAAAGTGTTCGGCCCCCTTGAAGTTTTCCACATTTTGTCACATTACTACCACAAACATGCATCCATTTTATTGGAATTCCACGTGAAAGACCAATACAAAGTGGTGTACATGTGAGAAGTGGATCGAAAATCATACATCATTCCAAACATTTTTTACAAATAAATAACTGCAAAGTGGGGTGTGCGTAACTATTCAGCCCCCTGAGTCAATACTTTGTAGAACCACCTTTGGCTGCAATTACAGCTGCCAGTCTTTTAGGGTATGTCTCTACCAGCTTTGCACATCTAGAGACTGAAATCCTTGCCCATTCTTCTTTGCAAAACAGCTCCAGCTCAGTCAAATTAGAAGGACAGCGTTTGTGAACAGCAGTTTTCAGATTTTGCCACAGATTCTCGATTGGATTTAGATCTGGACCTTGACTGGGCCATTCTAACACATAGATATGTTTTGTTTTAAACCATTCCATTGTTGCCCTGGCTTTAGGTTTAGGGTCATTGTCATTGTTGGAAGATGAACATCCGCCCCAGTCTCAAGTCTTTTGCAGTCTCCAAAAGGTTTTCTTCCAAGTTTGTCCTGTATTTGCCTCCATCCATCTTCCCATCAACTCTGACCAGCTTCCCTTTCCCTGCTGACGAGATGCACCCCCGAGCATGATGCTGCCACCACCATATTTGACAGTGGGGATGGTGTGTTCAGAGTGATGTGCAGTGTTCGTTTTCTGCCACACATAGCGTTTTGCATTTTGGCCAAAAAGTTCCATTTTGGTCTCATCTGACCAGAGCACCTTCTTCCACATGGTTGCTGTGTCCCCCACATGGCTTGTGGCAAACTGCAAGCGGGACGACTTCTGCTTTCTGTTAACAATGCCTTTCTTCTTGCCACTCTTCCATAAAGGCCAACTTTGTACAGTGCATGACTAATAGTTGTCCTATGGACAGAGTCTCCCACCTGAGCTGTAGAGCTCTGCAGCTCGTCCAGAGTCTATCTATCTATCTATCTATCTATCTATCTATCTATCTATCTATCTGTTTGCAAAAGTATTCGGCCTCAAAGTTTTCCACATTTTGTCATATTACTGCCAAAAACATGAATCAACTTTATTGGAATTCCACGTGAAGGACCAATGCAAAGTGGTGTACACGTGAGAAGTGGAACAAAAATCATACATGATTCCAAACTTTTTTTTTACAAATCAATAACTGCAAAGTGGGGTGTGCATAATTATTCTGCCCCCTTTGGTCTAAGTGCAGTCAGTTGCCCATAGCCATTGCTTGATGAGTGTGAATGACTAAATAGAGTTCACCTGTGTGTAATCTAATGTCAGTACAAATACAGCTGCTCTGTGACGACCTCAGAGGTTGTCTAAGAGACGATTGGTAGCAACAACACCATGAAGTCCAAAGAACACACCAGACAGGTCAGAGATAAAGTTATTGAGAAATAAAAAGCAGGCTTAGGCTACAAAATGATTTCCAAAGCCTTGAACATCCCACGGAGCACTGTTCAAGCGATCATTCAGAAATGGAAGGAGTATGTCACAACTGTAAACCTACCAAGACAAGGCCCTCCACCTAAACTCACAGGTTGAAGACGGATAGTGCTGATCAGAAATGCAGTCAAGAGGCCCATGGTGACTTTGGACAAGCTGCAGAGATCTACAGCTCAGGTGGGGGAATCTGTCCATAGGACAACTATTAGTTGTGCACTCACTGCACAAAGTTGGCTCTTATGGAAGAGTGACAAGAACAAAGCCATTGCTAACAGAAAAGCATAAGAAGTCCTGTTTGCAGTTTGCCATAAGCCATGTTGGGGACACAGTAAACATGTGGAAGAAGGTGCTCTGGTCGGATGAGACCAAAATGGAACTTTTTGGCCAAAATGCAAAAGCGCTATGTTTGGCAGAAAACTAACACTGCACATCACTAAGAACACACCATCCCCACTGTCAAATATGGTGGCGGCAGCATCATGGTCTGGGGGTGCTTCTCTTCAGCAGGGACAGGGAAGCTGGTCAGAGTTGATGGGAAGATGGATGGAGCCAAATACAGGGCAATCTTGGAAGAAAACCTCTTGGAGTCTGCAAAAGACTTGTGACTGGGGCGGAGGTTCACCTTCCAGCAGGACATCAACCCTAAAGATAATGCCAGGGCAACAATGGAATGGTTTAAAACAAAACATATCCATGTGTTAGAATGGCCCAGTCAAAGTTCAGATCTAAATTCAAACGAGAATCTGTGGCAAGATCTGAAAACTGCTGTTTTGACTCGGGGGGCTGAATAATTACGCACACCCCACTTTGCAGTTATTGATTTGTAAAAAAATGTTTGGAATAATGTACGATTTTCGTTCCACTTCTCACGTGTACACCACATTGTATTGCTCTTTCATGTGGAATTCCAATAACATTGATTCATGTTTGTGACAGTAATGTGACAAAATGTGGAAAACTTCAAGGGGGCCGAACACTTGCAAATATAATATATATATATATATATAT